>NW_019154120.1:16147088-16403703 GCF_002288905.1 Enhydra lutris kenyoni
TGGCTATCACATTAATGTGACACAATTTATTGAATCAAGTTTAAAACATACAGCTAGAAGCAAAGGAAAGAGACCAGATACAATATGGTGCAGTGGAGAGGACCACTCCAATATGTCCTGGATTATGCACTGTTCACCTGTGTTGTTTCTCTGTGCTGGATCAGCCTTCCCTGCTGATGGTGTGGTTACAAAGTTGAGACTGAACAAAGGGACCCAACAGGTGGCTGGCACCTGGAGTCAACACACACTTGCCCTACTAGGGAAGGCAGAGGCAAGCTTGCCCACCCATACTTGTAGCTCTCAATGACCTGCTGCATCACCTGACTTATTTCTGAAGTTTTGCTTCATTGTATACTTGGGGCCAATATTGGTGTCACCAACGGGTGGCTGATTTAGGGATCATACTGTTGTCATTATGGATGTGGCATGATCCATGCTTTATTAATATTTAATGTTCACTCAATAATTCCAGTCCTTTCCTATCTAGAAGCAGCTCTCATTTGCTCCATCCTTCTCTATCTGTGTCCAACCCTTGTATGTTCCTTGAGTTTATCTGGCTTAACTGTGTCATACAGGTTAGTGACTTCAGTGTTGGCACTTACCACAGCCTGGGAGTTTCATCTATCCCATTTGTTTTTCTTGTTTCCCATCCAGCAGAACTGAATATTCTCAAATGTGACAGGAAAACACATAATATATAACTCCAGTTACTCTTCCAAATGTACTAATCAAGTAAATGTTCCTGCAATGAATAAAGAGAGTCTAGGAGTTATATTGAGTTTCCTTGACATAAAAGGAAACTTTGAGATTTGGGAGAAGTGTTGCTGTTAAAGATGGCGGTTGGATTAAAGGATCTCTAGATTCTCTATGGTGATGATGTTGTATGTACACATTAGATATTATTCAGTTTGCACAGTGGGATAAAAATATATCTCATAAATCTATCCGTGAATATAACTGCTGTTTGTTCAGGTTTGCTAAATTTTCAAAAGAATAAAATAAAGATTAAACAAAGGAATTCAGGAAGCCACTGACTCCGTTTCTATTTATCAATATGAATGGATGTTGCCCTCTCCATTAACCAAGATATTTCTGGAATCACATATTCATCAAACCTGTAAGACTCTCCACTGTTTCAGAAATACTTTAATTCTATAGTTAAAAAATTAAATTGCCCTTTTAATGATTCTTGCACTAATGTTAAACAGTTTCATTTGTTGGTGGATATTGTAAGAAATGTGAAACCCATATGGGTTATGCGGTTGCCTTTTTTATGATATTATTGTGAAAGTTGATCAACTATTTCAACAAGCATGTAATTATTAAATACCAAAGTATGTAATACCTTGTGCTTAAGTGTTTGTGCTTCTAAATTTTGCTTATCATTTAATTATATCTGGATATAATTAAACAGCTATTTAAATACTACAACTACATCACCACAACCAAACATACTCTTTGAAATTATCAAATGAAGCCCCCAGACTTTACCAGACCTCCTATTTCCTTCTCACCTTACCAGAAGATAGAAGAAAATGATAGCTTTTGAGAAAAGCACAAATGGAATTCAAGTCTGGGCAGAAGCACAGAATTTCACGTCTATGTTTTACCAGATTTCAGATAATTTTGCTTAGCACATTCTAACTGACAATTCAGCAAGCTGCCTATACTCCCCAAGTGTGCCCACTCCAGAATGCTTCTTTCTTCCAACTTTTGCTTTCCTTCCTCTTCCTTTCCCAGATGAACTTGCCTCATGTCCATTCTACTGGGCTTCTGATAAGGGACTGTATAATGAGATAAACTAATTCAGTTCTGTAGCTGAATGTTAATTCAAGCCAAGGCATTGAAGCTGATGACGGTGTAATGTTTCTCATTTCTCACTCCTGAGGTGTTATTTTGACATTGACCCTCAGTGGATAAATCAACAGAATGAGTAATGGCAAGAACAAAATATGCTACAGGAGGTAGCAAATATGCTACTGACCTTTTTTAAGGTAAAATGGCTTTTGACACTACTTATATCAAAAATTGGAAGCAGATCCTTGCTCTGCCTCTGAATAGGGGTAGATGCTCAAGATCCCGGACCTGAGAAGCAGCTACCAAGGCCTCTAATCCCCAAAGAGATGTGCTTTTGGTCTACTTGCTTAACAATGCCAAGTTTTATGGCTTTTTGTTGGATTCTTGTGTGTGTGAATATCACTCAATTTATTGTCTTCAGATGGCTTTCCCTACCTGGGTCAGTCACCAAAAACCAAGACCAGACAAAGGAGCCCAGACCCATAGAAATAGCTACAAAAACAACTTAGAACAGTCTAGTCTCTGTTTACTCCTTTTTATGATGAGAATGATGATGCTTTTCATACTTCACACTGTTGTTATGGAGAGAAAATAACAAAACGGGTTTTTTTATTTCATTTTTTTATTAACCTATAATGTATTATTTGTTTCAGGGGTACAGGTCTGTGATTCGTCAGTCTTACACAATTCATAGCACTCACCATAGCACATACCCTTCCTAATGTCTATCCCCCAACCACCCCATCCCTCCCGCCCCCTTCCCCCCAGCAACCCTCAGTTTGTTTCCTGAGATTAAGAGTCTCTTATTGTTTGTCTCCCTCTCTGGTTTCACCTTGTTTCATTTTTTCCTCCCTTCCCTATGATTCTTTGTCTTGTTTCTCAACAAAATGTTTTTTAATCTAAAATACCATATAACACATGCAAGAAATTATTGATTTTCTCTTAAATCAGATCTTGCTATTAAAGCTGCTACTAACAAGCAAAATATGTGGTTAAAATTCTGCTCTTAGACTAAGCTTTAAAAAGAATTAAATTACTCTCACTTTGGAAGCATCCTAGCAGAAAATAATTAGTCCCTCTACTGGATTTATGCTTAGTTGAAATTGAACAATTTTGGCTTTGCTTTTACACCACTCAAGCATTTGACAAACTGAAAATCTGTTCTATTTTTCCTTTAGGGCAGCTTTATGTTAAAACACAAAATCCCTGAATTTCTCATATATTCATTCACTAGATTTCTTCCATTATATCCAACTTTCTATAACTAAGTCTGTGTTTATATAGTCTACACATTGCCATTTGCCCCAATAGTATGTGCGATTATGTTTCGTATTATACACTAGCCAGATGCCTAGTCTTATGGCCTTCTGGATCGTTTCTGAAGATAACATTCAATCATTTGTTCATTACACCATATCTCAGAAATTATTTAAAAATCACCATGATGTTGCCCAATAGGAATAATATACGTTGAATGATTAAGATATTACCTTACTTATCCATGAATATACCTATTTTTAATGACATAAACATAGTCATCCTAAAAGGGTAGATAATGAATCTTTTTCTTGGAACAGGTCACTAAAATGTGGCTGAAATTAGAAAAAAACTAAAGTTCTACTTGAGACTACACATTTTTGCAACACACCATTTTAAAACTTCCTGTGAGTGCGCTATAGGTTGGCTGATACTGACAAGGGCGTAACAGGAAAACACTAAGATTCACTTCTGCCATAGAAACGAATATATAGGATTTGATATGCTAGATATAGGAACAGTTAGAATATCAGAACAAAAAATGAACTTTCATTCTTCTAAGCCAAAAGTCCCCAAGCAAGTGTAAATGCTAAAGCCTCCAAAACAGAAAGCTCATAAACGTTTTATGATTAACAACTGGTATAAGCTCAGCTTATGAAAAAAATGGCTAGCTTGCTTGTCTGCCACCTACGGGCTGACTGCCCTCGAACTTGGTTGTGGCTTTGTGATCCCATCTGTTCTCTCTCCCAAACTCTTGGGTTCCTCTTTTTCCAAGTTCTACTTGGATCATTTACCCCTGTTTCATAACAGCTTCATTAGATCAGACTTGCTACAGCATTTGGGGTGAGCTTGGTTTGGAGCCACCGCCCTCTTGTCTGGCTACAGAAAGGTGAGACCTGCTCCCTGTGATGTTGTCATCACACAAGGAAGGCAGAGAAGGAACTTTGGGGAGACCAACTTCTTTTTCAATTTCTGTTTCCACTGAAAGCAAATAGCCATCCCTAATGCATTCAATACAACTGAGGAAGACACACAAACACCAGCACAACTAAGCCATGATCTGGGACTCCAATGGCCTCTTTCCTGTCTGTATATTAGATAACAGCACCCTCTTCAGCTGAACAATTTGGTCAAGGGCAGCCCAGGAGAGCCAGGGCCAGAGGCTGGAAGTGGATGAGGAGAATGACCACATCCAGAGTGAACGGATGAGCCGGGGTCAGAGAGCAAATGGGCAGGTCTGGGCTGACGATCAGGTCCTAGACCAAGGAGGCCTCACCGGCCTGGTGCAGTCATACCCTAGCCTAGTGGATTCTGAAGTCACACCGCCCTGAATTTGAATCCAGGGTGTGATCACAATTAATTAAGCCAAGACTCCATTTCCTCATCTTTAAAACGTAGACAATATTGTCTTTATTAAAGAGATATTATAAGTTAATTCTATCATGTCTGTTATGGGTCTGCTCCCACTACCGACCTCTCCCTCTCGCCCCCCCCTCAGCCACAGCTGGGATAACAGCTGGCAATATGGCAAAAACCCAAAACTACCGATGGGCAGTGTCAGAGAAGGTGACACTTCTATGGTTCTGACCTGAACTCACAACTCAGTGGACACCATGAAAAGCTCACACGTTGGCTGGGACAGGAATTATATGGCCTGTAGTTGCCATGGGAATTTCGAAGTATCACTCACAGATGAGTAGGCAAACCTTGACACATCTGGGGTAAGATTAAAAAATGTAATAGGCAACAAGAGGAAATGTTTAAAGACAAGTATGAAGGATAATTCGAAAGACCTGGGTTTGTTTGGTTTTCATATTCTCGCTTTTAAATAAACATTTTCTCTTGCTTCCTTGATTCTGACTTAACGCGACAGCAGATAAGGTAGGTACAGACTTAAAATCAAGCAGTTGGTGAGGAACTGAAGTATGGAACAAGCAGGCTATGCTTCAAATGACTGTTCTTGGTTATTTCTTCAACTAATTTGAAAAGGACACGATAACCCACATTTTAGAGGAAATGAAGATAACAGACCAGAAGGGAAAAGTAACTTTGCAGAGGATATAAATCAGGAGTGTTGAAACCAGGTCAGTGTGACTCCTGTGGACACTCCAGGGCACCCATCAAAGAACACTAACCAGGTGAGTGGCCCGGACTCACCCAAAGGACAATGGAAGCCATAATGATCCAGATCAAGCAGAGGGGAAGCTGAGAAATGGGCAGGGGCAAAGATAAGGACTGTCAGGACCCTGAGCAAAGAAATGACTCTAAGGGAGTAAAAGAGGTTTATAGAAAGCTTTATGATCCTGGAATGAAAGAGTGCCTCATAATACCGGTCATTTCTTTATTCCCAAAGAGCCTATAACCCTGACACAAGCTACTCACCCAGAGAGGACATTTCCCAAATATTCCTAAAAGCCCTCCATTTGCATTTCTCTAAAAAGCAAATCCTTTGAGAACAAAGCCTATGCCCCATTTGTGTACCTAGGTCCCCTTTGTGGACAAACTGGGCCAATCGATCCTCTTCACCTGGCTATAAATGACCCATTGGTGACATCCTCCCGTTGGCATGGTGACACAGCTAAGCTGGGATGGACTGTAACATAAAGTTTCATTGACATCAACATGGTTTTGTTATTAATGCATGACTTTGGTGATGGTAGTATTTTAAAAAAGCAAGAAGGATTCTAAGCGTGGGATTTAAATCGTGTCTACATGTAACATCCTAGCCCAATTCTAGAACTATTACCAACCTGAAACTCATCATCCTGGATAAAAGATATTTGTTACAGATTTTGAATGAACATGTTTTTTAAATCTTTTTTTTTCTATTAGACTTCTTTTTTTAATTTAATTTTATTTTGTTTTCAATGTTCCAAGATTCATTGTTTATCCACCACACCCAGAGCTCCATGCAATACGTGTCCTCCTTAATACCCACCACAAGGTTCACACATCCTCCCACCCCTCTCCCCTCCAAAACCCTCATTTTGTTTCTTAGAGTCCACAGTCTCTCATGGTTCGTCTCCCCCTCCGATTTCCCCCAACTCTCTTCTCTTCTCTATCTCCCAGTGTCTTCTGTGTTATTCCTTATGGTCCACAAATAAGTGAAACCGTATGATACTTGACTCTCTCTGTTTGACTTATTTCACTCAGCATAATCTCCTCCAGTCCTGTCCATGTTGATACAAAAGTTGGGTATTCATCCTTTCTGATGGAGGCATAATACTCCATTGTATATATGGACCACATCTTCTTTATCCATTCATCTGCTGAAGGGCATCTTGGTTCTTTCCAGTTTGGCAACTATGGCCATTGCTGCTATGAACACTGGGGTACAGACGGCCCTTCTTTTCACTACATCTGTATCTTTTTAAAATCTTGATATCATAATTCCACAGTGGCCAGCATAGTACCCAATTATATCCACTTAACACTTGGCCTGTGATGATCATTTCTCTCTGCTGCATCCCTAACATGTACCCCCCAACAATTACTCTCTACTTTTCACTTGGATATAATTGAAAGAATTCAGCATTTGGACATAGGAGTGTAAGGTTTGAATTCCAGTTCAATAATTTACTAGCTACAAGGCTTCTCTTAAGTTCCAACATCTTAATAAAACTGTAATGATCATTTTGCCTTATAGTCACCTGCCTTCTTCTATTTTCCTCTGATCCTTTCTTGTGGGTATGTAACATTATGGGATTCTAGGGAAAATGGTATAACTATGGAAACCCAAAACAAAAAGTACACATTCAAATATTCAAGGGAAGGACAACAAAATATGAAATCCTACATTTGAATTTAATAATACTAAAAAGCAGAGATGGGGGAAAATTTCAAATAGAAAAAAAAACTGAGATAGACAAAGGTACCATTTTCATGGCTAGTTTTGAAGTTCCATCTGCTCTTTGTTGAAATAATAAAGAAGTGGCAGAGAGACTTGAGCAAATATGTACAAAGCTGCTGGCGCTTTCTTTCATAATGACTTTGAAATCATTAAAACAAGAGATATAAAGGTCATCAATGGCACAATGATGATTTTTGTCAAATCATATCGAAAGTCCTATGTATTGCCTGGGAGAAAGCAAATGAAATATATTTAGAAATAAATAATCTTGCTATTAAGATGGGAAACTTCATAGGAAAAAGAATCTGCTTTGAAATCGCACCAGGATTCTCTAAGAGCTCCAGCTACACTTCAACGGATTCTTTCTGGGGCTTTCAACAGCTAAGGTTGTAAAAAAGGATTTCTACTTTGTGGGCCTGAGCCCGAGCACGAGTGGAATAATGCTTCCTGTGTTTTAGGGCTGCCTTGTTCTCTCTTAAAATCACTCAGGCCATAGCTCTGGGGAAATGGGACCTCCTAGGGTGTCTGATGTCAGGGACAGCTCCACTCCTGGTTACACCCTTTCCCCAGATTTCTAGAAAATTAGCCATTACTTTCATTTGTTCCTTTACAGTGATCAACCTTCTGAGGACAACTTTAATGAGCTCACAACCTAAAATATTCAACATTTTTATGCTCCCCTAGCATTCAGAACAGCCAGACCACATGAACCATAGCGTTGAGCGATTACATACCCCAAAGAGGCAAAATGATCTTATACAGTGTGAAAAATAAATACTATACTAAGGAAAATGAGTGAAACCATGGAAAAATCATATTTCAATAAATTTGATGCTACATTTTTCTATCCAGACAGAAAACGGTTATATGAATTAAGAAAAAAAATTTTTTTTTCAGAACTCGGACTGAAATTGAAGTACCATATCCAATTACTACTTAATTTTTCATTACTTTGTCTTATATTACTTTTTTTAGCCTACTGTGTGAGAATGCTGTGTGTGTGTGTGTGTGTATGTATTTAGAATGCTAGTATATTTTATAGAATTTTTTTTCTTTATTTGACATACAGAGATCACAAGTAGACAGAGAGGCAGGCAGAGAGAGAAAGAGGAGGAAGCAGGCTCCCCGATGAGCAGAAAGCCCAACTTGGGGCTCGATTCCAGGACCCTGAGACCATGACCTGAGCCGAAGGCAAAGGCTTTAACCCACTGAGCCACACAGGTGCCCCTTATAGAATATTTTATTTTATTTTTTTTAAAAGATTTTATTTATTTATTTGACAGAGAGAAATCACAAGTAGGCAGAGAGGCAGGCAGAGAGAGAGGAGGAAGCAGGCTCCCTGCTGAGCAGAAAGCCCGATGTGGGGCTTGAACCCAGGACCTGGGATCGTGACCTGAGCCGAAGGCAGTGGCTCAACCCACTGAGCCACCCAGGCGCCCCAAAATATTTTAATATGAAAATACAGGTGATAGGTTCTGGACAGAATCAACAATACTCTATCTCCTCCTATTCATGAGCTCCTCAATGATAGGTTTTGTCATTTCTTCCTTCTCTGTTATCCTTAGGTTATGAGGTCCTGGTTTTCTCCTCAAGGAATTAAAAAAAATAATGTAATAGATTTATTATTGTTTATCAAAAATATAAAAAGGGGTGCCTGACTGGCTCAGTAAGGAAAGCATGTGACTTTTTTAAATGAAGATTTATTTATTTTAGGTAGAGAGAGAGAGAGAGAGAGAACACACACATGTGAGGAAGGGGAGAGGCAGAAAGAGAGGTGGGGAGACTCTCATGCACACTTCGTGCTGAGTGCAGAGCCAACACGGCTAGATCTCATGACCCTGGGTTCATAAGCTGAGCCAAAATCAAGAGTCAGACACTCAACTGACTGCGCCACCCAGATCACCCAAGGCATGTGACTCTTGACCTTGGAGTTGTGAATTCAAGCCCCACATTGGGTATGGAGATTACCTAAAAATAAAATCTTAAAAAAAAAAAATATATATATATATATGTATGTATGCATATATATATAAAATAAATATATATGTAAAGAATAGATGCTTACTTTTTAAAGATTATTCATTTATTCAACAAATATTTAATTAAACAGCTATTATATATCAAGTACTGCTCTAGGTCCTAGAGACATAGTAATGAATAAAACACAATTTCCTTTGCCATATGAAGCATATATTCTAGTGAGGTAGAGAGTAAAGTGTGTGTGTGTGTTTGTGAATTTTATATCTCAAGTTGACTCGATTACAAGGGACCCAGATATTTGGCTAGACAACTCTTCTAAGTATGTCCATGAGAGTGTTTCCAGATGAAATTAGCACTTGACTGGCAAAGTCGGTGAAGAGGGTTGCCTTCCTCGATATGGATGGGCTTCATCTAATCCACTGAGGGCCTGACTGAAATTCAGCACTTTTTGCCTATTTGCTTCCCTGAGACATCAATCTTCTGCCCTTGGGGCTCCTGGTTCTCAGGCCTTTGGACTTGGACTGAATTATACCATTGGCTTTCCTGGGTCTCCAGCTTGCTGATGTCATATCATCAGAGATAGACAGAGAGACGACAGACGATAGAAGATAGATAAATGGATGTAATTATTGTTCTATTTCTGTAGGGAAACTACTACATATTACACAGCTATGAAGAAAAAATGAATTAGGGTAAGTAAATAGTGAAGGCGAAACTTTGCTAGATAGGGTTTCTGGGTATGGAGTCTCTGAGGAAAGAACTGACTGAATGGAGAGAAGAATCGTGTGAATATCTGGAGACCTCCCCCGCCTCCACCTCCACCCCCAAGAGGGAGAGGAAAGAAGGGACAGCAAAAGGAAATGCCTTGACATGGAAAAATGTTCAGCACATTCGAGGCACAGCAAGAAGGCTACTGGAGTTGGAACACAGTGAGCAGAAGAGAGAGAGGTGGGAAATGAGATCTCAGAGATAACCAGGGACCAAAGCATAGACAGACTTTGGATTTTCCTCTTACTGTGAGGAAGCCACTGGACTTAGGAGCAGGAGAATGACACGTTGACCCAATCTGACCTCATTGAGAGAGGAGCGTGGTGGCGGCAGTATTGAGGAGTGCTGGGGAGCATGGAAGGTTAGGTTGTCATGTGACACAAAATGGGGTCTTGGACCAAATGTAGACATGGAGAGGAGAAGCAGTGGTTAGATCTGGATACCCTATAAAAATCTACAGGTTTGGTGACCAATAACGTAGGGGATGTGAGATGAAATAAGGAATCAAAGATGGGTACTGAGGATTTTGGCCTAAGCAATTCAGTGAATAATGAGACTATTTACTTAATTTTTCTGATTCTAATTTTTCAGTCTGTCTTCAAGCAAAAGAACAGCTCAGCGTATCTAGTAGAGTGGGGCTACATCTAAGAGACAGAATTTAGGAATATAAAAGTTCTTTCTACTTAACGACTCTCACCCCACCCATTTCTCCTCTCTGGCTCCAATTCCATGCCTCCTTTATTACTTTCCCTGGAAGTCCACAATCTATCATCTAGAGATCAGTCTGGGTCAACTTGTTTTGTTGCTGCATTTATTTAAAATGCAAACATACTTATGAGACCTGGCAGGCTATTAATCACAAAAATTCTAGCATGCCTTCATTGAACAAGTTGTTTTTCTTCTAACACTAGCCTCTAAGATGGAGTTGAAGGGGATGGTGATCTCCAGGTGACAAACTACAGAGAAATATTTGGGAACATCTGCTTAAGTATTTAGTTCATAAGCAGTTTGATGTGGAAGAATGAAACACGAGGCTTGGAAAACAAGGGGGGCAATGTGAGGTCACTGTCTTCCGGAAGGTCAGAGAAGGTACGGAGATGTAGAAAAGCAAACATGCAAAGCAAATGTTCACCGATTTTACTAAGGGTATGTGCTGCTCTAGACCGAGAAAGAAATTTCAGGTCTAGAGTGGCAAAAGTTGGTCTAAGTTCAGTACATTTCACAAGTATTTATTTTTCATAGATGTCAATAAAGCCCTTTGATTTTTCCTCATATGTGCCTCAGTGAAAACGCTTTACCAATTTTATAGTAAGAAGTCAGTATAAGCTACAAGCTTGCAGAGGCAGAAGAAAAGGAACACAATTAGAAAGCCGGAATTGCAGTAACAGTATTTCCCAAATCAAAAGTAGACAAATACAATCCAATAGGTTTTTAACTAGAACAATTGAGGCATCCAGCTGTTGGCTACAAACCTGTTGCATCTATCAGGTGTAACCTCAGGCGCTTAGAAAGGCTTTACCTGGCCGGCCTCACAGGGAGGCACCCTCCTCCTCCCCCTATAGGCAACAGTAATGGAACGTGGCAGAGGTGGACACTCAGTGGGTTAACCTCTTGCTCATACTACTGAGGAAATAATCAGAGGTTTGACCATTACTATCACTTCAGCTTCACCAACACCTGGCAGCTCAGGTCTCTCCATCTCAACTGAACTCCTGACGTCAAGAGAGAAAATCCGAATTTATAACTACCCACAAAAATCCAAGCCCTCTTACTACTCAATACAAGCTTCAAAACATCATGACAATGCATGACTGAGAATGCTAACTTACCTTCCCTGAATCAGGTCACTTTGTCTAAATCAGCCTTTTCATGAGCATCAACCTACACTCACAATCAAAAGCACATTTCTACCTTTCTGTTACAAAACAATTCCTTTCACAGACATTCTTTTCTGACCTAACAATAAGTACTCTTTATGGGTTTTACCTGGAGTATATTTTAGCACAAAGTCCAGGCCTCTATAAAATGGAGGCTTTCTATACTGTGAGCCTAATACAAAGCTAAAAAGAGATATGACCCTTAAATTCATAGGATTTGGGGGCACCTGGGTGGCTCAGTTGGTTAAGCAACTGCCTTTGGCCCAGGTCCTGACCTGGGGTCCTGGGATCGAGCCCTGCATCAGGCTCCCTGATCTGCGGGGAGCCTGCTTCTCTCTCTCTCCTCTGCCTACAGCTCCCCTGCTTCTGCTCGCTCTCTCTCTCTCTCTCTCTCTGTGCGTGTCAAATAAATAAAATCTTAATAAAAACCTCACAAAACTCGTAGGATTTCATTTTAACTTGGCTGGGTCATTAGGAGTAAGACAACAAGGAAGATGGTGGGGTTTGCTGTCCTCGTGGTTAATTTTTTTAACTTCATACCATCCTCCCTTAACTCCTTCCATCACCACCCCCGTACTGCCTGCCCACCCCCAAACTCACGCTGTCCCAGTTGAGATCTAGGCATTCTCATTCAGTCTGCTTCCTTCTCTGTCTGTACCTCCTAAATTAATACCATAGTGACTGATAGTCATAAAAAATTTGACAGAAGTGATGGTGTGTGACTTTCAAGGTAAGGTCATGAAAGACATTGCCAGCTCTGCCTTATTCTCTTCTCTCCATTCTGGGGCAAGGTAAATGCTTTGTCATGCAGACTCTCTAGCAGCCCCGAGGAGAGGTCCCTGTGCCAGGAGACTGAGGCACCTGCAAATAGCCAGCAAGGGACTGAGGGCTGCAGTCCAGAGCCATGGGAGAGAGCTGTCTTGCTGATACCCAAAGCCCAGCCAAACCTTCAGGGGACTGCATGTTGCCCAAAACGTAGTGGAAAATCTCAAGACAGACCCACCCAGCTAAGCCACTCCCAGATTCCTGATCCACAGGAACTATATGAGTGAGATAGTATTTATTATTATTTTAAGCTGCTAAGTTTTGGAGATAATCTGTTAAACAGAAACATATCCCTGGCACCCATATATAAAATAAGTTTCTCCTAGTCTGAATCCTAAACCTCTAATGATTAATTAATAGAATTCTTTCTAATAAATGTACATAACTTATATAACCATATATGTTATATATATCATATATTTATGTAATTCGTTCCCGGGGATTTAACTCATCCCCAGGAATATCTTTATGAGTTTCTCCATCAGGGGGTTACTAACTTTGTGCAAAAGCCTCCCGGACTTGAACAAAACAAATCATTTTATGATACTATGCCTTTCGTTTTTCTAAAGCTTTGCTTTTACAGCTGTTGTATTTTTAGAGCTTCCATGAAAATATAATTACCAATTTGGTACTTCTGTGAGAAATGTTCATTTTATCCAGAATTTCATGCTTTTAAATACTGACCTCCATTTGCATATTTCATGATGTAATTAACATATTGTCACTGCACCCTTGTAAATTCTTAAAAGGCTGACATTTTTCAAACAAGCAGATATGAGAAAAATCCATTTTTTTCTCCCATTATTTTGATAATTTATTCCTACTTCTTAGGAACAAAGAGGTAAACAAGTTGACCTTTACGCCTTAAATAAATTCTTTGTCCCATAAGACCTTTCTAATATCTCTAATGTCAATTCCACCTTCCTGTAACATTCTTCATATGATTTTTTTCAAATCTTAGTATGTAACCCATTGCCCAATTTCTCCAAAAGTTAAAACCTAGCCAACAACAATACCAATATCTATCATTTTCTGAGCCTAAGCACAACCAAGCACTGTGCTATGGGCTTTTATGTTATAAGTCATTTGACCTTCACATCAGTCCTGTGAGACAGGTACTATTTATAACATCCACAGTTAGAAGCCCAAGGAAGAGCGTTTTAAGAAGGGAAGGATCAGGAGCTCTCCCCTCTGTACAAGTAGCATTCAAACCCAGACCATCTAGCCCTAGGGCACTCCAATACACTGAGCCAGTCTTGACTTCGGTGTGGGATTCAGCACGTTACAGACTGAAATAAAAACCCCCAGAATTCATCTGTTGAAGGCCCTAATGTGACTATGCTTGGAGATAGGACCTATAGGGAAGTAATTAAGGTTAAATGAGGCCATAGGTTGGGGATCTAATCAATAGAACTGGTGTCCTTATCAGAGAAAAAGATACCAGTACTGTGTGTATGAGTGTGTGTGTGTGTGTGTGTGTGTGTGTGTTTGCAGAAAAGAGGCCATGTGAGGACAGCACAAGAAGACAGAAGTCTACAAACCAGGAATGAAGGTCTCACCGGAAGTAACCCTGATAACATCTTGATTTTGGATATCTAGCAGTCACGACTATGAGAGAAAGAACTCCAGTTAAGCCCCCAGCCTGTGGTATAATCTTCTAACAGCTTATGCAGAAGACAGTGTTTGCTCTCCCACTGCCTCCTTCAAATGCTCCTGCATAAACTGTGAACAGTAAACCACACTCTGACTATTAATGCAGCTGCATATCTTCTACAAAATTGATTATAATTAATTGTCTATGCAATATTCTTTCAGGCTTATTCTTCAAAACATTAAAAATTCACTATACTCTCACACTAATATTAGGCTTAACGCTGTAATTACCTAGCATATATCAGTACTATTAATCATGCCATCCCTTTAATTAGAAGTAAAATGTTGTCAAACAGAGCCTTCCTTCTTAGCCTAAGAAAATGAACAGTTGAATATGACATCAAGTTTTATAGCACTGAAGTATTCATGTCCCTAATGCTTACTTAATTTTGAAATTAACTGATTATGCCTCAAGGTGACCATCTAAATATTGAGATCCCTGTTTTCTAGAGTTTTGACTATTCGTGTGACTTGGGCTTGCCCCTGCTGAATCCTGGCTCTGCAGAGCTCTCTTCCTCTTCTTCCTTGCCAGATCTTATAGAGCATCCTGTGTGTCCTAAACCATTTTGTGTCCTTCTAGTCTTGAAATACCTATCTGCCCTGTCTTGCCTCCTGTCATGCAAAGATAACACAGTCATGATAGCAAACATTTATGTTAGAGAGTCAGATGACCAAATTTTGGTGATTTCTCCATTTAGTATAGCTAGCAGAGGTCGGTCACGTTACTTAAATTCATGTGCCACACGGGTGCCTGGCTAGTTCAGTCAGAAGACCATGTGATTCTTGATCTTGGGGTAGTGAGTTCAAGCCCCATGCTGGGTGTAGAGATAAGTAAACTTCAATAAATAAAACTTTAAAAACAAAAACATGTGTCTTAGCTTCCTCATTTGTTTAATATGGTAATAGCTCTTTGGTTATTATGAGGAATAAATGAAGTGAAAGGCACTTAGCTAAGTGCTAAGTGCCTTTCACTTCATTTATTCCTCATAATAACCGAACATAATAATACAGAACATAATAAATAATAAATTAAAAAAATAAATTAAATAATAAATAAAAATAAATAAAAATAAAAAATAAATAAAAATAAATAAAAGATAAAAATAAAAATAAATAAAAAATTAAAATAAAAAATTAATTAATTAATTAATTAAATAATAAAATTTTTTAAAACGAACAGAACATAATAAATAATAAATCACAGTTATTATTAGGGTTGTTGATTAGTCAGATTAGTCTGTTTATTATTTGTAAATGTGTGCTGCTGTATCTAATTTTATGATTGTTAGTTACATGTTTTAAGAGAACCTCTGACTGAAGTGATTGAAATTAAAGAAATGATAAGGGTTAGAATTTTAGGAGTTGGCTCGATCATGAAGTCGAGACCCGAGTGGGTCCCCGAGTTCAGTGTGGAGTCTGCTTAAGACTCTCTCTCCCTGTCCCTCTTCCCCTCCACCTTGCAAGTTATAGTTTTCTCTCTCTCTCTCTCTGATAAATAAATAAATCTTAAAAAAAAAAATTAGGAGTTGGATAACCTGAGACCGAGATAAACGTTGGAAAGCAAGTAGGCTTTTGTTTTTCTTGCTCAAATTACACCAAAGAAACATTTAGTTCACCTAAGGTATATCACTTCGAGATAATGGTTTCATTCCTTTCAGAGAAGTACCCAAACGTGGGATTGCTGGATCATACGGTAAACCTACTTCTAAATTTTTCAAGGAGCTTGCATACAGTTTTCCAGTGGCTGAACCAGTTTATATTCCCACAAAAAGAGTTCCCTTTTCTCCATATCCTTACCAGCATGTGTGCATTCTTGTCTTTTTGATAACCATTCCAATAGGTGTAAAGTGTTAGCACTGTGGTTTTGATTTGCATTTCCCTGGTGATTTAATAAGGTTGAATTTGCTTTCTTGTTCCTGTTGGCCATTTGCATATTTTCTTTGGAAAAATGCTATTTGGATCCTTTGCCCATTTCTTAATTGGGTTATCTGTTTTTTTACTATTGAGTTGTAGGTGTTCCTTATATGTTCAGGATATTAATTCCCTTATCAGATACAATTATTTGCAAATATTTTGTCCCATACCTTAGTCCTTTCTTCGTTTTGTTGATTGTTCATTTTGCTGTGCACAAGCTTTTTTAGTTTGATAGAATCCACTTGACTTTTGCTTTTGTTGCTTGTGCTTTTGATGTCATATTAAAAAAAATCATTGCCAAGACCAATATCACGAACATTTTCCCCAACATTTTCTTCCAGAAGTTGTATGGTTTCAACTCCTACATTTGAAATAACTTTTGTGAGTGATATCTGCAAATGTTCTTCTCAACCTTGAAGAGATGTAATACATACATAATGGAATATTTTGCCACCATAAAAAAAAAAAAAAAAGAAAAGGATGAGATTGTATCAACCTGGATGGTCTAGAGGGTCTTATGCTAAGTGAAATCAGACAAATGCCATATGATTTCCCTCATATATGGGATCTAAAATAACCAATGGAAACAAACAAACAAAAAGCAGAATCAGACCTGTATGTACAGAGAACAAACTGATGGTTGCCAAAAGGGAGGGGAGTAGGGGGTATGGGCAAGTAGGAGTATTGGTGAAGAGGAGTGGAAGACACATGCTTCTAGTTATGGAATGAATAAGTCACAGGAATAAATGGCACAGCATAGGTAATACACTTAGTACTGTAATAGCATTATTTGGTAACAGATGGTAGCTACACTTGCAGTGAGCATAACAGATAAAGAAGTTGAATCACTATGTCATACACCTGAAACTAATGTAATACTGTGTATAAGCTAGACTCAAATAAAAATAAACCATGAGAGACTGTGGACTCTGAGAAACAAACAGGGTTTTGAAGAGGAGGGTTGTGGGGGGTGGGGTAAGCCTAGTAGTAGGTATTAAGGAGGGCATGTATTGCATGGAGCACTGGGAGTGGTGCATAAACACTGAATTTTGGAACACTGAAAAAAAATTAAATTTAATTTAAAAAATATATATATATATGTGTGTGCGTGTGTGTGTGTGTGTATATATATATACATATATATATATAGTGTATATATTTAATATTCTTTGTCATCTTCCCCAGTGTTATCATGGTAACCACTACAGAAACTAGAGGTGTTTACCTTAGAAAAGACAACATACATGGTACCATAATTGATTCCTTAAATAGTTGAAGGGCTAGTATTTTTGAAAGTTGAACCAAATCTAAATGTCTGAAATTCAAGGGAGGAAAAATTAGAATCTGTGAGTAAAAAATCATAGAAAAGCAGATTTAATTAAATATAAGAGATTCCAAACAGTAGAAAATTATATACACTACTTATGAGATAAAAACTGAGGGGCGCCTGGGTGGCTCAGTGGGTTAAACCACTGCCTTCAGCTCAGGTCATGATCTCAGGGTCCTGGGATCGAGTCCCGTGTTGGGCTCTCTGCTCAGCGGGGAGCCTGCTTCCCTTCCTCTCTCTCTGCCTGCCTCTCTGCCTACTTGTGATCTCTCTCTGTCAAATAAATAAATAAAATCTTTAAAAAAAAACTGAAATTAGATTATTACAATTTTTGAGAGGTCATCTAGATACCACGGTCTGAGAAATAGAAATAGAGTAAATCCCTTATACATGCAGGTGCATTATACCAAGGTTCGAAAGTCCTTCGAGAGGTGTTTCATGGAGTAGAACGTCAGGTACTCTCCTGCAGCTCTGAGTCTCTAATTTCTAATCAAAAGCACAGTGAGGGGCAGTACTGAAAAAAAACAACTCAAGGTATGACTGTCGGCCACGACATCTAACGTAGCACGTGCAAACAGATGAAAGAAAACCATTTACCAATAGTACAACTAAGAACCCATAGAATTGAAAATACTCAAAGAAAATCCTCAAAGAAACTTTCCCCCAAATCTGTGACCCCTGTGCAAAATAAATCTAAATATATATTTTTTTTAGACAAAAAAGGACATAGAATAATTTGTGTTTAAAAACCTAGAAAATGCTATTTGCTGGTTACTGAATCCAACTCAGACTCTGTATTTTATCATAAAGAAAAATGATGTGCTAACCTAAGAAGACACTAAACATTTATTTGATATTGGTTTTTTTCTCTTATAAACAAGGCAAATTCTAAGTATTGTCTTGGAAATTTAAAACGCTGAAATTAGTTGACTGTGATTCCCAATTCTTATATCAACCATCTGTCCACAAGTTACATTCTCTAAATTTGTGTGCTAAGCTTGTGCCAGAAGCTAACATATATGATTTTTATTAGGAAAGCTTATAGCAATTATTAGTTTCCTATTTGCTAGCTGAGGAACCAAAGGTTTAGAAAGATTATATGACTTTCTCATAGCCACAGATAACAACTAGCAGTAATAAGTTGGTATTGTTATTTATTTAAAAAATGTACATGTGTATGTTAATGACTGATATTATTAGAATACTAAAGGCTTAAAATTTTAGTTCTAATCACAAATGATTAATGTGGCAGCAGAAGCAAAAGTAATAACCTATTTATCTTCTACATTTTTAAAAGATTTTATTTATTTATTTTACAGAGAGACAGAGAGCACAAGCAGGAGTAACAGGAGAAGGAGAAACAGGCTTGCCACTGAGCAGGGAGCCTGATGCAGGGCTCAATCCCAGGACCCCAGGATCATGACCCCAGCCAAAGGCAGATGCATAACCACTGAGCTACTCAGGCATCTCTATTTGCTACTTTTTTTCCTACAACATTAATTTCTATTCTATTGAGTCATTCATATGTTGTGAATCATATGATATGTTATATAACCAGATATCTGTATATCAACATATACATGTTAAAGTTCAATTTTACAATAGTTTGGCCAATAATGGCAGTTTTAACTCCTGCTGGAAATAATATCTGTATATTTCAATATGTATGCTAACGTGTACACACCACGTATGATAGAAAATAAAGCTATTTCAAATACAGTATTATGTAAAGGAGATGGAGAAATTAAAATTGGTTATAAAATGAAATTTTATCATTTTATTTAATCTGTGTGATGAATATTAAGATCCATCAAGTGTATTTTAAGCTTTTTTTTTTTAAGGCTTTTATTTATTTGTCAGAGAGAGAGAGAGAACACAAGCAGGGGGGATGGCAGACAGAGGGAGAAGCAGGCTCCCCGTTGAGCAAGGAGCTCAATGCGGGACTTGATCCCAGGACCCTGGGATCATGACCTGAGCCGAAGGCAGATGCTAAATTGACTGAGCCACCCAGGTGCCCCTTAAACTTTTTTTAAGTTAATTTTTTTTAGTAATCTTTAAACCCAATGGGAGGCTGGAACTCATGATCCCAAGGTCAAATGTTGCATGCTTTCCCAACTGAACCAGCCAGGTGCTCCACATCAAGTCTATTTTAATCTCTTTAGAAAGCTATGAAATTACATAAGTGGGATTTTACTAGAAAGATATTCTTGACTTTGTTATCTGCATTTGCAGCATCCACATAAATTTGTACAATGATAATTGAATTAAAATTGTAAGCATTTTTTTCATAGAATTTCAGGTATCAAAGAACTTGTAAATTTAACCCAAGCCGATGTTTTTTTAAACAAGAAATTGAAACTCAGAAAGTTGGTGATTTAAACAATAAAACATGCCCCTTTCCCCAAAAACACAAATCATTATTTTGGCTAAGCTTTAGTATTCCTTCTTCCTGGTGACACATCATAACTGACACTCTTGGGATGTTAAAGTTGTTGAGTTAAAAAAAAAAATTTTTTTTTTAAGCAGGCTTCATGTCCAGCATGAAGTCAAATGCAGGACTTGAACTCACCACCCTGAGATCAAGACCTGAGCTGAGATCAAGAATTGGAAGCTTAAGTGACTGAGCCATCCAGGTACTGTCCCCCACAAAAAAAATTGTTTCTTAATGTAAGGTATAAACTGCTAGAATCAACCTTACTGAAAAATAGAGGCTGATTGACCCAATATAGTAGCAATCACAAACCAACTTTTCTGGCTAGATTTTAAAAGAAAGAAAAAAGAAACCTATTGCATTTTCCTGCTCCTGACCATGCCTTCCAAAAATCTATTCTCCCCAAGTTAGATTCTCTCCTTAAAACATATCAAGTCATGTCATTTCCACCTTGTTGACCTGCCTTCTTACTCAGAGCCAAAGCCAAAACCCTAACATGGCCCCCTGTCGCCTCCTTATATATCCCCTGCATCCCATCTCCATTCTCTCTCCTCCTCCTCACACACTGGCCTCTTTGCCATTTTTCCAGCACACCAGCCACACTCTTTAGGACCACTTTAGGACCCTTCTGCTGCCAATTTATTTTCCTTGAAAATCTCTTCCCTCAAACACCCACATGACTTGCTCATGAGACCCCCCTAAAAATCTGTTGATATGTCCAGTCTTAACAGGAAGGCCTTCCCTAACACCTGTGTACAGTAGCAGCCTTCCCCCATCCTTATACACTTACCTGCATTTACTAACTGCCACCTAGCACATTTACGTATTGATTTATCACCTGTCTCCTCAACTACCACGTAAAATTGATAGGGGCAGGGACATTTGCCATATCCCAGCACTTAGAGGAGCAGTGACATGACAAAGGCACACAGTAAATGTTTAATGAATTTTCTGAATGAAGAAATGAACCCCTTTTAAAAAAAATTTTATTAGCTAACTCCAAAGCGTACATCAGGATTCACTCTTCACACTATATAGCTCTACAGACTGTGTCCAATGCATCTCATAGAGCCACTATGACAGCATGATACAGACGGTTTCGTCACCCTATAAATTCCCTCTGCGCCACTGTTCGTCCCTACCCATTCACCTCCCAAGCCCCTGGCAACTGCTTTTTTTTTTTTTAGATTCTATAACTGTCTGATCCAGAATGATGTTCTGTGGTTAAAATCATATGGTGTGTAGCTTCTCATTATGTAAGCTTTTTCACTTAGGAATATTCATTTCTGATCCATCCATGTCTTTGGGGGGCTTGATAGCTCATTTCTTTTTATTACTGATTTAAATGCAATTGTATGACTATACCACAGTTTGTTCATTCATTCCCCTAATGAAGGACATCTTGGTTGCTTCCAGTTTTTAAGATATCCAACATAACTTCTATCCTCATTCCTCTATACGTTTTCAAGATTTTTTCTTTGTCTTTGGTTTTCTGCAACATTAACCCAATACGGCTAGCTATAGATTTTTTAGGACTTATCCTGCTGGTATTCTCTGAGTTTTCTAGATCTGTGATTTGGGGTCTGTTAATTTTTGAAAATTCTCAGCCATTATTATTAAAGATATATTTTTTTAAGATTTTATTAATTTGACAGAGAGAGACCATAAGTAGACAGAGAGGCAAGCAGAGAGAGAGAGAGAGGAGGAAACAGGCTCCCCGCGGAGCAGAGAGCCTGATGTGGGACTCGATCCCAGGACCCCGAGATCATGACCTGAGCCGAAAGCAGCGGCTTAACCCACTGAGCCACCCAGGTGCCCTATTAAAGATATTTTTGCAGCTCTTTTTTCTTCCTGTTCCTTCTGATATTCCCATCATGCATAAATCATCTTCTTTGTAATTTCCCCACAGTTCTTTGATCTGTTCAATTTTTCCATTTTTTTTTTTCTGTTTGTATCTTAGTCTGGGAGGTTTCTATTGAAATATCTTTACAAAAGAAAAAATAATATCTTCAAACTTACTGATTCTCTCCTACTCCATGTCCAGTTTAGTGGCAAGCCCCACAAAGGTAGTCCTCATTTCTGTTACACTGTTTATGATTAGAGCATTTCTTTTGAATTCTTAGCGTCTCCATCTTTCTGCCCAACTTACCCATCTGGTCTTGCATGTTATCCACTTTTTTTCATTAGAGACCATAACATAGTTACTTTAAATTCCAAAATCTCTGCCATCTCTGAATCTTGTTGTATTGACTACTGTGTCTCTTCACACTGCTCTGGTTTTTTATTTTGGGTTTTTTTTTTTTAATCCTTTAGGATGCCTAGTAATTTTTTGTTGAAAGACATATGTGATGTTTCAGGGAATAGGAATTAAGGAAAGACCATCAGTTGTGAGATTTTATGTTTATCTTGCTAGGAAATACACCATGTTTACATGTGGATCTTTTCCGGCTATACTGAGTTAGGACAAATAATATTGTGTAAGTGTAAGGTACACCATGTGATGATTTGATACATGTATATATCATGAAATGATTACCAAAATAAGGTTAGTTATTTTGTTACCTCACAGAATTATAATTTTTTGATATGATGAGAACACTTAATATCTACTCTCCAAAATCTTTCAATTATATAATATTAACTATAATCACCATGCTGTATATTAAATCTGCAACACTTATTCATCTTAGAAATGGAAGTTTGTACCCTTTGACCAAGAACTCCTCATTTCCCCACCTCAGGTGATTCCAGTGTACAGACAAGTTTAAGAACCACTGTTCTAAAATAAATACTTTACTGCTCTGGTGAAGCTTTATAGAAAATATCAGATGTCACTTGACCAAATGTTAAACTTCCAACTTCAGTAAATATAGTAGAATCATCCTTCAATTTTTACATTTTAGAAAATGTCTCCATATGACCAAGTTTTAATTAATTAATTAGTTAATTAATTAATGCAAGACCAAACAGGGCAGGAGACCTAGGAAGAACCAAAGTCTTAAAGTACTTGCACCTACTGGTCAGATAGATAGGTAAAAGGGAGTAGATTATGCCAGACGAGCTTTGAAGAAAGCTATTCCAGAAACTTAAACAAGGACCATGTCCACTAGGTACTTGGAGTAAAAACACAAAAATCATAGCACATGAAAGAGTAGGAGGCTCAGAAACAGAGCGACAGTCTAAGGCAAGGAATGGTTCCCAGGCTTTGCTGGACATTGACATCACCTGGCTCCCACACCCAGACATTCTGATGTCATTGGTAGGGGGTGCTCCCCAGGGCATCAGAGTTTTTTTAAGTACCCCCATGTGATTCTAATGTACATTAAAGTTTCAGAACCACTGATCTAAGATCTTTTCAGGAATTCATTGCCCCTGCGTGCTTATCAGTGCCTTCTGAGGTCAGGTGAACTGGATTGATAGTCCCCCTGCACGATGACCATCTTGGGTACCAAATGTGTTGCAGACCTAAACTTCTTCAGCTGAGCTTACAGGACAGACACTACACCAGTTGTGTACTCCCATGAGGAGGACATATAAATTGGCAACCCCAGGGTCCCAGAAACTCATGAGAGTGAGAAACATCTCATTATTTTAGTTCCTGTAAAAAAAAAAAAAAAAAAAAAAGTAAAATTCCCTACAGTGCTCCAACTCACTTGCTAGAGAGGCATTCCATTTCAGTTTGTGGAAGATCCTTCCCCTGGCCCCAACGGATTATGCAAGGTTCCAAAGATTCCTTCAGAGAACAAAAGAGCCTGGGAGGATCCCCTCCCCCTCCTTCCACTGGTAATACCAGATAACCCCAAAATGTACATTATCCTAGTCCACACATTTTTTTAAAAGAATGTGGAAGTCATCCCATTTTTAAAAATTCATATTTTATAAATAGATTATTTTAATTAAGAAACAAATTTTGAATAAATCAATGAACTGATCATTTATTAAATTTTAATGAAAAAGTTTTCATTAAACCCCCAATTGGCATTTATAAATACCTGCTACATACAAGAAATTTTTAAATAAATATTTTAGGCTGCATAAGGATGACTTAGACATGAATTCTATCTTCAGAAACGTACACTCAATTATTCTAACATAAAGGAATAAAGTTGCCATAAGAAAAATCGAGATAAAAACTAAAGAATCAGAAAAGTGAGAGTATATACCCAACATGGAAAGGAAATGGGATCAGAGAAGATTTTATGGCAGAAAATAGCAACTGAACTAAACTTTCAAGGATGGCTATGGTTGGCTGATTCAACCTCACACTCATTATTTCACTTTTTCCCATAAAAACCCAGTGTCCTGTGTGGAATGAGTTATTGGTATCAACATCACCATCATCACAGTTTTTTAGGTGAAAAACTGAAAACCTGAGGTGATTATATAATTACCCCAAACCACAAAGCTCATCAGTGACAGAACTTGAAATTGAAATTCCGTCTCTTGACACCAAAAGCCAAGCTCTTTCTACTCAGCCAGGCAATATTTATGGAAATTTACATCATAATTCATACTAAAAGGTGTAAAAAGTACACTTGATTGTTGGTGGAACCTCCTTCCCACTCTGATTGGTTGATTGATTGATTGGTTGATTTTTGAAGCTCTAATTCACTTTATTTAGTGATTCATGAATTGGGCAGCATCTCACTTTTCCAATCCAATTTAAATGTTTGTCTTGGAACAACCTGCCTCAAACCTTACTAGGCACTATGAGAAACTTAAACGATTCAAAGAAATTAGAAGTAAATCATAAAAAGTTGAGACCACCAGACCAAGAAAACAAGAGCCAACTAGCCATCCAGAAGAAAGCACACTTGAAATTTTCATCACATTGACCAAGAGCTTTAGGAGGATGACGTCACAGTTTCCTCCATTCCGTTTTCCCAGGAAAGAGGGTGTAGAGAGCCACAGTGTCGTTAGGAACTGTAATGGTCACGGTTCTCCCGAGAAACACAACCGACAGGCTGTACATATGGAAAGAAAAGATTTGTGACAAGGAATTACTGACTCACGTGATTATGGAGGCCAAGGGGTCCCGAGGTCTGCAGTTGGAGATACAGCGAGCCAGGGGTGGACATTCAGGCTGAGGCTGGCCATCTGAGAAGAGGGAGAGCAGTGCTGATTCACAAACCGCCCCCATATGTGCAGGAAGAAAGGGCAACGGCTCCCATCAGTAGGCTGCAGACTGAACGAGCAAGGGGACTTACATCTGAGGCTTGTCTTGGGCGCTCGAGACAGCAGATCGCCGCACCAGCCCGCCAGAATCTTAAAAATTTATATGGAGGCCTTCCCTGGGTCAGCAGGGACACTGTCCATCGCTCTCTCCAGGCTGCGTTCCTTGCAAATGGCTCCTGCTGTGGGAACAGTAGGGGAGCACATCTTCCAAGGGCAGGGGGAAGGGCCTAGCCACGGGGGTCCAGCTCACAGGTTAGCCAGAGGTCACATCCTCTCAATGACCTCCTCCAACAAGCGGATGGTGTGAGCCCCAGTCTGAAAGTGGGCAGGCTCCAGACCCCAAAAAAACAGATGTTTCAGTGTCTGAAGGCAAAAAAAAAAAAGCTTATGCCCCAGCTCAAGACAGCCAGGCAAGATGGTAGCAGGGGCTCAGGGGTGCAAGAGTGCCTGGTTCCAGGGGTCCCAAACATACCAGATTCAGCCACTCACCACTTACAAAATCTAAAGGGAAAGAGACTTATGGTAGCAAAACAAGAAAGGAAATTATTTCAGTGAGGCAAACATTGGGAAGACAGTGGCCTAGCATCTCAAAGCCTGTCTCCAAAATGCCAAAAATACTTCCAGGTTTATAGAAGGAAAATGGGGGGCAGAAGTAGGTGCAGGATGGGGGGAAGGTGCAGGTAGGGAGTGAAGGTCAAATTGATCACTGTTTCTGAGTCAATCATGGGGAGGGTCTTGCTAGCTCAAGGCAGTCCTTATTGCTTGAGGGGGGAGGTTCAGTTCCCATCAGGGGTCCTTCCTCCTGAGCCAAGAGATAAGCTGGAAAGAACCTAAGTAGAAATTGGCCTCCATAATCACGTGAGCCAATAATTCCTTGTCACGAATCTCTTTTCTTTCCATATGTACAGCCTGTCGGTTGTGTTTCTCAGAACACTGACCGACACAGTTCCTAACGACACTGTGGCTCCCTAAGCCCTCTTTCCCGGGAAAACAGAATGGAGGAAACTGTGACGTCATCCTCCTAAAGCTCTTGGTGAATGTGATGAAAATTTGAAGTGTGCTTTCTTCTGGAAAGAAGTTGGCCCCTGTTTTCTTGGTCTGGTAGTCCCAACTTCTTATGATTTACTTTTGAGGTTAAAATGGAGCCAGCCAAAGTTCTCTTTCAAGATGAGTTTCCCCTTATTGAGCCTTTTGATTCTGTTGAGTTCTTCAACTGATCAGATGAGGCCCATCCACTTCTGGCAGTCAACCTGCTTTATTTAGTCTACCAGCTCAAAGCCTAATCTCATCCAGAAACACTCTCACAGGCACACCCAGAATAATATTGATGAAATGTCTAGGCACCTGTACGCCAAATTGACGCACAAAACCCAGTATCACGGGGACTTGAGGGAGACATCGCACGGTGATGGGGATACAAATAACCCCAACAGGCTCTCCTGGAAGTTAAAGTCAGGCCCTATTTATTTTATCAAAATACAGTCCTTGACGTTTCTAGGAGAGACAACACACAACATATTCAAGGGACCAAAATCGTAGTTTGTCAATTTACCTACAGTTCCTTTTCTACCACTACCATTAAACTAATGGAAGTTTCAAGGGTTCAATTCGCCAGTGACAACAAAAGACGGCAGCTGACAGATGCGGGGGAGGTCACTGCTCTCACTGCTCCTTATTTAAACCCCACAGCAGCGCCACTGCGTGGCCTTGGATTTGGGCTAAAGCACCAAGTCAAGGCCCAAGAGGCATGTTCAGACCAAGCACTGCCCACAAGGACCTGCCATCCTTGTGCAAGAGATCCTGTGAGTGGAAATGAAAGGCGCACACGCTGAGCAGCATTCGTGGCTCAATTCCAAACTAAGACAAAATCAAAACACTCTATTACGTTTTTCCAAAATTTACTTAATGAAATGGGACTAAATTGTTACCCAAAAAAATATTCAGCTACAAAAATGACAACAGAGCGGCCAAGACCCCATGAGCTTTATCAGGTTTTAACGTCCATATACAATATTTAATTCATAGTAAATCTTCTCTTTTTAATAAAAATAATTTATAAAACTAAAATAAAACATGTGGGACAGACATATTTAGAGATAAGCCACAAAAGTGTATGTTTTCGTCAGCTTTTACTTTCATCTCCTTTTTTTTTTCTTTTCTCTCTTATTGAAGAAGTCAATTTCCCTTCTTGCGAGGTGAGGGGAAGAAAATAATTTCCTTTCAATAAGGAAATGTGAATACCAAGAAATTGTCTGAAGATTTTAATAACTAAAATGGCAAAAGACTGCCCAAGAAAATGCGTTTAGCTTTTGGAAATGAGCATCGACCAGCCTTGTGTGTGGCCTTGGGAACACAACAAGCTTCTCCCCACCCCCCTTACCAGTCAGGAAGAGCAGCGAACTGTTACAGCAAAACGAAGCTCAGAGTGTTTTTACAAAGATTTGTAGTAGCGCTCGTTTCTCCTGTGAGTTCCCAGGCTGGTCTCTTTAGTCATGTAATATTTACTGTACAGTGTATGTCCATTATCATACCTACACATAGAAAGCAAACTAAGAGAAATAAAGGTTTTCACCCCATAGAGCTAGTAAGTGGCAAAGCTGGGCTCTAAACCTGGGTCTATTTGCTTCTGAACAGTTTTTAGTGTTTCTACTACCCCATTGCCTGAATAGCTAAATTATATGTTTATCAAATCTTTGGGTTTTATCCTAAAGCTGTATAGAAAACCACAAAAGTAAAATTGCAGATGAAGGGGGGCGTGCTTTAAAAATGATAGTTAAGTCAGGTTTTGGAGGATGAACAGGTCATATGGTCAGTGCCATATGAGTAATTTACTTTGTCATGATTTCTAAGACACCCTAGAGGAGAGAAGATGGTTGAGTACATCATTTAATATAACAGGAGGCTCCAAGCTTGTTTTGTTTAAATGTTACACAATGTTCAGAGTTTACACAGAAAAACAAATGACAAATGCATGTTTATATCTCCATTAAATACTTCTCTTTTGGTCATTAAAATGATCCTGTTTTACAAAAGGAGCAGATATTCTGAATTTCTGGCTTGGAGATGATAAAATATAATCCAACCTAAGGCATAATACTAAACTGAGAAAAGCCAAAGAGAAGGTCAAAGAAAGCCAAAGCCAAAGAAAACTTAGCCTATTAAAGAGGCAACTGAGTATAATAAACTGCATTTATTTGTTGCCAAACAATTTAATAAATAACTTTGGATCTTACAATAAATAAATGTTCTTGAGACAGATTAGAAAACTGATACGAATAAATACGAATACAGAAATCCCCCATATCCTATTACCCAGAGGTAACCACTATTTACCTCTGGACCTATTCCTTTCCACATTTTAACTTACGTATCTTTGTATTCAGATATATTTTAAAATAATAAATACTTTCACACATACCATTTGGTAACTTGCCTTTCCTTCTCAAAGACATGTCATTTCCAGAATAAGAACTATATCTCTCTCCTTCATTTGAGTGATTGCAGAGCAAACTGTAGAGCTAACCTATCATTTCTTTAACCAGTCTACTGTTTGGATTGTTTTGATTATTCCCAACCTCATCATTGCTCTAAAAAGGGATCATTAGAAACAGTCAGCAAAGAGAAGTCCTGGGATTAAAAGTAAGCAGGTGCTGGAAGAAAATTGCAAGAAACTCTTGAAGGTTTTCAAAAGCCATGTGTATTTGTTTCCTAGGTTTGCCCTAACAAATTACCACAGACTGGGGCTTCAAACAACAGAAATTTATTCTCTTACAGCTCTAGAGACTAGAGCTCCAAGGTCAAGGCATTGGCAAGACTATGTTTCCTCTGATAGCTCTAGGAAAGGATTCTTGCTTCTCTCCTCACTTCCAGTGGTGGCCAACAATCCCTGGCATGTAGCGTCCTCACTCCAGTTTCTGCCTCTGTCCTCACATGGCCTTCTCCCTGTGTGACACTGTCTCTTCATATGACGTTTTCCTCTCTGTGTGTCTCTGGGTCCAACTCTCCTTCTTATATGGAGAGCAGTCATTGGAGTAGGGCCCACACTAATCCAGTAGGATCTCATCTAAACTTGATTGCATCTGCAAAGTCCCTATTTCCCAGTAAGGTCCCTCTCATAGGTACCAGGTGTTCCAGCTTCAACCTGTTTGGAGAGATTAAGGAGGATGCAATGTGACCCAAAATATGTGTGAACTTTGAAATAAAGGAGTGGCCATGGCATCACACCAGGGCTTGATACTCTGGGCCTCTTTAGCAGCAAAGGAGATCTGAGAGCCTTCCAACAGATAAGAGCTGAGAAACACCCCACTTAGGATGGCTCAGAAATGGGGCGAGGGCTGAGTCTACAGGAGACAAGATCAGTGGGCTGAACTATGGGGATGTGGAGACAGGGGAACCAGGATTGGGACTGATCCAATCACCCTACTGACTCACCCTCCCTGCACAGACAAATCCTATCCATCCTATAAAGTCTGGTACCTTAAATGTCATCTAACACTGACCTTTCTTTAAATTCCTGTGGTATATTCCATCCATTTTATATCATTTAAACATATTATTACAACCTGTCTTAATCATATTTTTTAATTGTACTATCTCTTCAATAATCTTACCAGATGCTTAAGATTAGGTGCTACACCTAGTATTTCTGTGCTATCCCATGACAGTAATCATCACAATGGTGGGAGTTTAGGAAAAATCTGTTCCACATAAAATACCTATTGAAGAAAATAATTCTTTATTTGACCTGAGAGAGGGTGACAGTCACAGCTTAAGGGCAGAGCAGGTGACCTTGAGCCTGATTTGTGGAGTCCTCAGACTTGAACTTGGAGGAAAGCCCAGTTGCCTCCACTTGCAAACTATCTTGGCCCACGGCCACTCTTTGAATTTCCTCTCTGCATGTAATCTCTGACATTTCTCTTCCCCAAGTTGGGTTTCAATCACACACTTCAAGATTTTCTAGAGAAACTGGACCCAGAAAATCAAAGAGTTCCTTTGAGGACTGGCATCTTTGTGGTTCAAACACAGCCTGTGATTTTGCACTCAATTAGCACCTATCGGGGAAAAGCCCTGTGCACTGAAGATATCTTCCTGGCATGCCAACATGGCCACCCTTCGGTGCCTGACTTCCTGTAAATGAACAGGCCAAGTGAGATGCAGTGAGTCCTGAATACAGCCCAGACTGCTAGTGGAGATCTGCCTAAACTAATTCACAGTCACCATCTGACGCCATGCCCGTGCCTTCCAGCTAACAAGGGCATTAGCCCCCAGCACTTCCAAGAGCTACAGTGCTTTTCTAACAGCAATTGTAAGAGTGCTAACAAAAAGCTGAAGATTTGGAGAATCAGTGTACTTCTTTTACTTCCAAATCATTGTATCAGATCTTCCTCATTTTAATGTTATGCCATGAAAGAAGAAATTGCTTCCTTTCAAGCACTAAGAAGACACATCTTTGTACATTCTATGCCTTCTTTTAAGAAACATCACTTTCATCTTTCTTTTGAATGGGGATAAAGAGGGAAATCATACTTCGAATAATTAGAAGAAAGAGTTTGCTATAATTGGCACATATAAAAAAAAAAAAAAAAAACTATTGACTACAATTAAATAAACATTGGGAGAAATCCGGAAGAGGCCAACTTCCTTATATCAAATACACATTGTCTTTCACGTCTCTGTACAATTAATTAATAGAGGATACTGTGGAATATGAGCCTGAAGACATGCGGTTTTATTTTACGTCTATTGAAATTCTTAACTCTTACTATCCGATTTAAGGGGTCTGCCGCTCAAATTATATGTGGAATAGATTCTTATTTAATATGATCTGTGATAATACCAGATATTTTGTCAGATGGAACTATTATTCTTTTTCTTTTTCCCCGCTCTCTTTTTTAGGTAACTCTATACCCAGTCTGGGGCTTGAACTCACAATCTTGAGATCAAGGGTCACATGCTCTATCAACTGAGCCAGCCTGAGCCAGTCAGTTGCACCAAAGTTACTATTCTTGTGCCATAAATAGATGACATACTTAAAGAAGCCCACTAGACATAATATTTATTTGCAATTAATAATGTAAATAATGTTTCTATTTGTATGATGTTGCCAAATGAAGCAGATGAGTATTTAGACTGAGTATCTGAAAGAAAAAAATTGATTAACAGGCAGCTTAGTTTCAGGGTAATTCTTTTCTGTAATGGCTCACCTATTTTTTAAGTGGAAACAGACTGAATAACTTTCAAACTATAATCAGACACGAAACAGGAGTGAGCAAAATTCAAAATGTTATAATCCTAGAAAGAGTCCATCAGTATTAAATCATACATACTACTCATTGGCCAGTGATCTGTAAAGTGCCTGTGTGCTCGTGTTATTTTGTCTTTTGAAATACTTTCTGGAGGTTACTACTTCAGTAAAAGCCTGTATTTTTTAAATTTCATCAACTCTGGTCAAATAGGTTATTCAATAATATTATTTCTACTGTCTGATTCATAAATATAATGAACAGAACATACACTGAAAGTCGAATGGGGTCAGAGATCAGGTGTGCCTGGCTTCCTGGCATGCTGGGATTTAAGCACCAAACAAGAAGGAAAATGTAAAGACACTGTGTCCAGAGAACTGAGAGCAAGGAATTGGAGAGATTCAGGGATAATCCCCCATGTTAGTCCCTTTAGTACAAACTTGATATCCACAGATGAATGGTGAACTTGGATTTGGTTTAGCAATCTCCTGGGACTCTGGTCAACCACTTGAGAAGAGGCTGCCAGTTTCCATGAAGTGATAAAATGTAAGGAAAGGGACTGTAGACAGTGTGAGTCCAAGAGAATTTATTCCGAAACAAATTCTAGTACTATATTCATCCAGGAAGATAGAGAACATTAAAGGAAACATTCTGTCCTTGAGGAAGTTGATTAGCAAAGCTAATCAGGGGCAAAAATGAGAAGGTTTCAGGATATGAATCCAACCCCAGAGGAAGGAGTAACGAGAGTACAAATTGGGAGCCTGGGGCAAAATCTCAGTCAAATGTGAGCAATGTGGTCAAGCTGATGTGAAGAAAGGCTAGCCTTTCTTGAGTCTAGGGATTACTCCAGGCATACTGGCAACCATGCCTATAGCAGATATAGTCATTTGAGATGATTTACCTTTAATTTTTTTTTTAAGATTGTATTTATTTATTTGAGAAAGACACAGAGAGGGGAGGAGAGGGAGAAGCAGGATCCTCACTGAGCAAGGGGCCCAACATGAAGCTCCACCCCAGGACCCTGGGATCATGACCTGAGCTGAAGGCAGATGCTTAGCCAACTGAGCCACCCAGGTACCCCAGCACAATTTACTTTTGAGGATGATTCTTACATATTTCAAGATTAACTTAGAAACTGTGGCCGGGAGACAATAAATGAGCCTAAAGAAATAAATAAATGACCAATGATTCCAGGAGAAAAAATATAGCTAATTCCGTGGTGAGGGTTAAGAAGGAAAATGATAATATATACCATCAAACACAACAAATGAATTGATTGATCTTTGGAAGATATCCTACAGTTGGCTCATCATTTATGAATTTATGGTTTATATCTGACCTACTCCCAAAGGCAGAAAAATTTCTTATGTATGTATATATATTTTTATATGGAAGGTCACCCATGGTTATTTATATAAAATGTAACTCCCATAATTGTTATATGAAAAATAAAATGTACAGGGCAGTATACTTGACATGCTACCATTTGAGTAAAAGAGAGGTGAAAATAAAAATAAGTGAATTTTTATTTTTCTATAGGCATTAAAAAAATTCTGGCAAGAACAACAAGAAATAGGGGGATGGGAACTTGATACAGAGAGGCAGGGATGGGAGGGAGACTTCTCACAGTATATCTATTTTATACTTTGGATATTTGAATTATTAAGATTGTGTTACCTATTTTTAAAAGTAAAACATTTAAAAATATAAACACCTTTAGTTTATATATGTAAATATGTAATGACTAATAACATAAATATACAAAATAAAAATTAATACATAAGAGCCATATTATAAGGAGGAATAATGGTGACAAAAGTTTTAAATAGGGTGCTGCCTGGCTGGCTCAGTCAGTAGTTGTATGCTCTGGGTTGTGAGTTTGAGCCCCACACTGGGCATAGAGCTTAATTAAAAAAAAAAAAAAAAGAAGAAGTACTAAAAAGGGTAGCTTAACTGACTTAAGCTAGTTAGCTAAGTGACACAAAACTTGACTCAAATTCCCTGGAGGTCAAAAAATCAGGGAAAAAAGGTGAGCGACACAACTATCATTATTTGTAACCACCAATTCCTTTCTTCCATTTCACTTCACACAGCGAGGGCTAGAGTTGATTTCACCTCTCCCGTAAAGAGGCCTTTCCTGTAATTAGGTACTATGACCAATGGAATGCAGTGGAAGAGACTGTCTTAGCCTTGGCCTTAAGAAGATGGGTATTTGCCATGTAATCCTCTTGAAGTGTGGCCGCCATGCATGTCCAAACCAAGCCACAAAGAGAAGCCACAGTGAGGAGAAGCAAGGCACTCTAGTCAACAGCCAGCACCAGCTGGTGGTGATGTGCACGGCCTCCCTTCAGATTCCAGCCCAGCAGAGCCCTGAGAGGCCTCCAGTGCCAGTCAACACCTTGTGGAGAAGAATCACCCAGCAGAGCCCAGCCAACATGCCATCTTGAGAAATAAATGGTTGTTATTTTAAGCTGCTAGGTATGTTTATTTTGTGCAAACAGGTAACTGAGACAGGATTTTAAAGGCTGGGCTTTTATCTCTGAGTACTACTGATTATAAAGAAAAATCCATATACACTATGTTAGCTACCAGACATCTAAGTGGCAAAGTTTATATATAATATGTTAAAACATATTAAAGCTATAAAACCAAATAATTTGATTTGTTGTCTTACATAAATGAAAGGCCATGTCATCTGTGAATATAGACTGCTGGAGAACATTTAAATTTAAATTTAAATGCTGCCTTCAATCTTTTCAAATACTCAAAATAGAGACTCCATAAAAATAAATATTTGCTGTAATATGGCAAGACCAAACATTTAGTTCCTCTAAAAACTTCCCTCGGTTTTGAAAACAAAATTTAAAAGTATAGGATCAAAGACGCAACCCTGCTTATAACACTTAATTCTGGAATTTTATCCTCAAGGCCCTCTTTTCATTCTCGTTGTCATGGGAGTATTACAATAAAAGCTTTGGAGTACATACAACCTGGAATACAAATCAGGGGTCATCAAGACTGGTTTTTATCTAAGAAGTCAAAAATCAATAAATTCTAAGGAATTAAAAATAATAAATTCTAGGGACACCTGGGGGGCTCAGTCGGTTAAGTGGCTGCCTTTGGCTCAGATCGTGATCCCAGGGTCCTGGGATCGAGCCCTGCATTGGGCTCCCTGCTCAATGGAGAGCCTGCTTCTTCCTCTCCCTGCCACTCCGCCTACCTGTGCTCTCTCTATCTTTCTGTCAAATAAATAAATAAAATCTTTTAAAATAGTAATAATTAAAAAATTCTAAATTAATTTCAGTAATAAATGTCTAAGGAATCAATGATCAATAAACTCTAAAATTAATCTTAAACTGGACTTTCCTCAGTTAAATCAAACAAAGCAAATAAAAAACTGTAATAGCAAAAATATCTGTGCCCCAAATCATCTTGTTCCTCATTGAGGATATTAGACTGGGAGTCCCAGAACTGCCATTTATTGAGAATAAAGCCAGACTACAGATGTGAGGGAATATGCAGGAGGCTGATGGATGTGTAATTTAGAAAAGAGAACGTCATTTTTCCTTTAATTTTACTTTTAATATGCTTCTATTAAAACATATTAAATTTCTATATTCAAAATTATTCTGCATTCCATGACAACACAGAAGGTAATAAGATATCTAAAATCAAGTTAGATAGAAGAGAAAAGCAATCTTGGACATTAAAATTTGCCATAGCTATTTACCATACTCAAATTTGAACAATCAACTACTAATATAATTTATTTACTAACTATTCACTTATTTAACAACATATGTTGATCCATGATACACAGTGAACTTTCAGAAATGATCAAGACATGCAGCACCTGGATGGCTCAGTAGGATAAGCAGCCAACTCCTGATTTTGGTTAGGACGGTAAGATCAAGTCCTGCCTCTGGCTCCGGGCTCAGTGCAGAGGCTGCTTAAGAGTCTCTCTTCTTCTCCTTTGCCTCTCCCTGCTGCTTATTCTCTCTCTTGCTCTTTCTCAAAATAAATAAATAAATCTTGAAGAAAAAGAAGAAGGGAAGAGGAGGAGGAGGAGGAAGAGGAGAAGGAGAAGAAGGAGGAGGAGGAGGAGGAAGAGGAGGAGGAGAAGAAGAAGAAGGGGGAAGGGAAGGGGATGGGGGAGGAGGAAAAGGAGAAGAAATAGAAGAAATACATCAGGAATCTGAAAGGTTCTCTGCCAGCATGTCCTAAGTGTGGACTGACCCCATCACTGAGAAGATGTTATACAATGAAAGTGTGGCAGTTATTACTATATTTTTCTGTTTTTGAAAGTACATGGTAATTCCAATGACATACATAAATTATAAAGTAATATTGAAACAGAAGTATATCATATGTTCAAGCAAAAGTCCTAATGAGAACAACAGAAAGCATACATCACAGTGTTTATCAACTGCAGTAATTCAGAAGCGTGAGTAGGAGAGCAGAGGGTGGGCCAACACGAGAGATGCTAAGAAGATAAAACTGGAATGGGTTTTGGTAGGTTGGGAAAGTTTCAGTGGAATTAATGCAGACAGAAATAAAAATTCAGGGTTCTGGGAAATACAAAAGATATGAAGAGACAACCGTGAATATATCATCTTGTGAAAAATAGATCATGTGTTCTTCTGTCTTATGCTGATTTTCTGTTGGATATATGTGTTTGAGAATAGAAGAGCAGAAAAGATTTGGAAAAGAAGATAAATAGTTCACTTTTTAGCAAGCTGTGTTGTCCACAGGCATCTGGATAGAAATATTCAGTGAGCAGTGGGATGTAGCGATTTGGAACTCAGTAGGGATTTGCAGAGTCCTGAGTTAGAAGTCATAGGCATACAGGTAGTAGTTTAAGCCACAGCAATAGCCACAAAAGTATATGTTATTCCAAGAAGATTTTTTGAGTACAAACAAAAGCAACTGTGGTTATCTTAATTTTTAAAAAGGGCTTTATAAGATATGAGATACATACATATCTATGAACATGGGAAGCCCTGGCATTTGTGATAACATGGACAGACCTTGAGGGCCTACACTAAGTGAGGTAAGTCAGACAGAGAAATATAAATTCTTTATGATATCACTTATATGTGGAATCTAAAAAAGCTGAATTTGGGAAAATAGAGAGTAGAATGGTGTTCACCAGAGGTTGGGATTGGCAGAACTGTGGAGATGTTGATTAAGGGTATGAACATGCAACTAGTCAAAAAATAAGTCTGGGTGTCTCCTGCACAACCCAGGGATTATAGTCAAATACTGTATAATAAGCTTCCAAGTGGCTAAGAGATTAAATCTTAATTGTTCTCAACACAAAAACATAATGATTACGTGACGTGTTAGCTAATGCCACATTATTGATCTTATTGTAACATATAAATGTGTACAATCAAAACACTGTATGACTCAAATTTATAAAATGCCATATGTTGGTTATCTCTCAAAAAAACCACCATGTAAATTTTTTTTTTTCAATTTTAAAAGGGCCTTACTGAACATCTATCAAGGACTCACAAACTTGTCTGAAGGTTGGAAAACTGGAATTGGAAAATGGCAGGAACCAAGGGGACTACAGAGACCCAAGAAACAGGAAGCACAGCAATGAGCTTAGCACTTCCAGTCCTGCCAGCTGCATCAGGACACTGCCCTTGTCCGTGGACACCACAAATATCAGCACTCCTCTGCCTTTCCACCACATACCCAAAGACCAAAAATTAGACATCAAGTTTGCCAAGTCTAGGTCACTTATCCATCCTGGTTATCAGTATACAGGAAGAGGGAGTAACCTGGTCTTCCCCTGTCACTCATGGAAATGGGGACTCCCCCAAACAAGGAGATTCAGCTACCACTGAAGGCCCACACTTGTCCATCCCAAGGTGGAGAATGAAGAGAGCCAAAAGCATAGCAGGCCAAAGATGAAACCTGCTGCTCTCTACATTGGAAGAGGTGGATGGTAGCATGAAAGCCGACAATGAACTCTTTGAAAGAACAATAAGAAGAATAGAAAGTGAGCAAGGAGAAGTAGGTATTGCAGAAAGCAAAAAGAAAGAACTTCAAATAATTCCAATACCACAAGGAGTTCAAGTAGGATAAAAACTAGGAAAGTCATCATTAAATTTGCCTTGGAAAGAAAAGTTTCAGAGGAATAAATGCAGAGAGAAATCAAAATTCAGTAGTCCAGGAAATAAAAATGTTGTAAAGAGAAAACAGTGAATGTAGATTATACTTTGAAGAATCCTTGGTCTAAGGTCACAATTATACACCTCAGCATTCCTACTCTTGAAATAGATGCAAAGTAAATAAGTTTGAATTTATGCAGAGAGGTACCTGCTGGAATGTTTTTTACATACTGCTTATTTTAGTAAAAAACATGATGTGAGCTAAATATCCAAAAATAGGGGATTAATTATACATACAAATTATTCATACATGCATGGTATTCAATAGAATATTATATAATCACTTAAATAATGGGGTAGCAGTAAACTTATTCATGCAGAAATCCATCCATCATCCATTGTTAGGTTGATAAAACCTGAAATACTACATTGGTTAGAATAGTAGTTTTAGAAAAAATTAATTTATTAAAAGATGGATGGATAGATCATTGGTAGATAGGTAGTCTATGTATTTGTATAACATTTAGATGCTTTGGACTATAAATAACAGAAGACCATATTCCAAGGGGGTTAAATAATAAGACCATTTCTTATCCCATCCATGGGGAGAGTCTCTCTGTAGCCCAATACCAGGTGGCTCAATAGTAAATTCAGTGAGAGCATCAAGGAGCTTTCTATCCTTCACCTTGATCTTGAAGCTCATTATGGTCAATTGTACCTTAAAATATACTGACACTTCTCTCTTCAAGGGTGTTTCTGAAAGGAAAAGGTCTGTGTCCACTTATGTCAAATAAACATCTCCCTTCACGGTCATACATCTAACTCCCACAAACACAATGATCCTTTTACTTACATGTGTGATATGTAGACACATTTGTCAAAAAGAGTTGAGTCCCCACACTAGAGCACTGTTACCTTGTTATGGACTTAATGTTTGGGTCCCTTCAAAATTCTTATGTTAAAGCCCTCCTTACCTACCCTGCAATGTGATGGCAGGTAGGGCCTTTGGGAAGTAGTTAGGTGTAGATGAGATCATAAGATGGAATTGCATGATGGGATTCACGTCCTTAAAAGAAGAAGAGAGACAGAGAGACCACAGCTCTTGCTCTCTTGCTCTCTCTACCATATTAGGACACAGCAAGAGGCTGCCATCTGTAAGCCAAGAAAAGTGTCCTCAACTTAATCTGCCAGCACCTTGATCTTGGACTTCCCAAACTCCCGAACTCTGAGAAATGTCTATTGCTTAATCCCCCAGTATCTAGTATTTTGTTATGGCAGCACAAGATGACTAAGGCATACCTGAACATCTAAATTAAAACTCTTAATTATGCTTTAGGATGTCACAAATTTCAGCAAATAGAGTACAAAATAACATGCAATTATATGTCTGTGCACATATATATTTCAATAATAAAAAAGCTACAACATTTTATAATAAATTTGTACATTTTGTAATAATAATAAAGCTGCAACATTTTGTAAACTTTATTTCCTCTACATTAAACTCTAAATTAATGATTCATGTTTCTTATAGCATAACTCATTTCTATAAATCAAGAACTCATTAGCAGAATTTTGTACTAATTTCATTTCTGCTTTTATTCAGCCAATAAAAATGCAAATTAATGTTCAAAATGTCCTTGGCGATCTAGAGAAACTAATTTATGTATGCCTTAAATTATAAAACACAGTGAATTAAAGGAAATCAAAAGAAATGAAAATGATGATAATGTTTTAATGCAAAAATCGAATATCAAAAGCCTAACTGGAAAATATTAAAATAGAATAATTTATACTTACTGCACTCTTATGAAATAGGTTGCATTATTTAAAAATATATCCTCAGGGCACCCAGCTGGCTCATAGGAAGAGCATGCAACTCTTGATCTAGGGGTCATGAGTTGGAGCCCCATGTTGGGTGTAGAGATTACTGAAATTAAAACTTTTTTAAAAATTACATTCCCCGGGGCTGCCTGGGTGGCTCAGTGGGTTAAGCCTCTGCCTTCGGCTCAGGTCATGGTCTCAGGGTCCTGGGATCGAGTCCCACATCGGGCTCTCTGCTAGGCAGGGAGCCTGCTTCCTCCTCTCTCTCTCTCTCTCTCTCTCTCTACTTGTGATCTCTCTCTGTCAAATAAATAAAATCTTTAAAAAAAAAATTACATTCCCCTACAAAAGAACCAAAGCAAATATTTTTAAGCACATGTTTGTATGTTTGTTGCTTATATCTCTCTTAACTTCTAAAAAGGATTTGAAGCTGACAGTAAAAGACAACTATGAAAGGGAAGCATTAAATATAGAAAAACAAGAGCACTGATGAAAAGGTGAAGAAAACACTCCTAAAATTTTTCCTTAAGGATAATTTCCAAGACTGAACAACACAACAAGCCCTGAGCCTCAGCGCAGCCCATACACAGCAGAATCCTATGAATTAAGTCACTCCCTTTAAGGTACTAACTGTGTACCATGACTGTGTAGACCTGGATATGGCTGTCAGGAAAAAAAATGTTTTCTTGTCTCAGAGTAGCCCCTTAATGGATGGTTGGATTGTTTTATGCCATTTTTCAACAAGACAGGCAATCCTAAACAAAATCATGGAACAATTCGGGTTTCTTTTTTCTCCAACCTCCCTTGTGAACACCTCCGTGCACTCAGGACTCAGCCCCATCTGGTAGAAGTTTAATGAAGTCACACGCAAAGGAGTGGTTCCCAAAACTGATTCAAGGATTCACACATGGGACTTTAGCAACTCAATTTTTGATGTGAACTATCCCCATGTGGTTGTCAAGCTCTGTCACGTTTTTTTTTAAGTTTATTTATTTATTTAAGTAATCTCTGCTCCCGATGTGGGGCTCAAACTCACAACCCCATGATCAAGAGTCGCATGCTCTTTGTACCAAAAGCTCTGTCATTTTGTTAGCTAGTAAGGTGATAGAGCCCTTATCCTTTTAGGGTAACTTCATTCAACAGGGAAATATGGGGCATCTAATATCTGAGGGAAAAATCAATTTATATTTAATATAAATATTTAATATAAATAAGTATAACATGTATTCCAGAAAAAGAAAGAAGTGTATAAGAAAAAAATTTATTCCACCCACAGAATTAACACTTGTTAACACTGGATAGCTTCCATAATATTTTCTATGCATGCGTATGAACAAGAAGTTGGATTTAATGTAATGTTTATAAAATTGAGGTGATGCTTTTTTTACTTAAGACAAATATTTTCAAACACCATCAAAAACTTTTTAAAAATAGAGGGGTGCCTGGCTCTTGATCTCAGGGTCATGAGTTCAAGCCCCATGATGGGCATAGAGATTACTTAAAGAAAAAAAAAAGGGGAGTGGGTGCCTGGGTGGCACAGACTCTTGATTTTGACTCAGCAGAGTCTGCATGAGATTCTCTCTCCCTATGCTCTCCTACTTGTGCTCTCTCTCTCTCTCTCTCTCTCTCTAAAATAAATAAATAAATCTTTATTTTTTTTGTTTAAATAAATCTTTTTTAAAAACTCAGAAAATATAATTATTAATGGCTGTGAAATATTTTACTATATAAGTATGCGCCCCATTTTTTTAAAAATTATTGTTACTGGGATTTAGTTTGCTTTGGGGCCAATATTTCTATTTACTTGTTTCTTTGACCAAGAAAGTCTTTAAAGTATTGAGAGGAGAATCTATATATATATTTAAAAATAGATCAAGACAAGTATACCTATTTCTTTATATAAGCAAATGAGGAATATTCTATCCACCATTCCCCATTCATTAGCCAGGCACCCAGAGTCACCTAAACAGCACAGCAAAGGAGAGCAGATTTGGCTCCGGGAACTAGCGTCACACATGGTGCATGGTCTCAGTTGCAGACCCATTTTTATACTCTTTGTGGAGATGCTAAGGGATAGGTGGTGACCCACATTCCAACGCTTTGCTAACTATTCACTGAGCAGTGCTTCCCTGAGTCAGCTAGTTCCAAAGGAGTGAGCAGATGACTTTTGAAAGCAAATTGATAATGAAAAGAGCAGGCACTGGGCGCCTGGGTGGCTCAGTGGGTTAAAGCCTCTGCCTTCAGCTCAGGTCATGATCCCAGGGTCCTGGGATCGAGCCCCGCATCGGGCTCTCTGCTCGGCAGGGAGCCTGCTTCCTCCTCTCTCTCTGCCTGCCTCTCTGCCTATTGTGATCTCTGTCTGTCAAATAAATAAATAAAAATCTTTAAAAAAAAAAAAGAAAAGAGCAGGCACCAAGAAGCTGCATGTAGGCTACGGGCTTAAACTGAAACTCCTTTAGTCTCCTCTGCAGAAGAGAAATTTTGAGGTTAGGATGCCCCCAGGATGACCTGCTTTTACAGGGTGTTGAGTTAAGTAACACTGTACCAGGAGCGTTGTGAGAACTGGCAGGCCACGGCGTTGGCTGAGCTGGGACAAAAGCTGTAAGCTCCCCCGAGTTAATCAGCATGACTCATCAGAGCTCTGAGTCAACCCTACATTCTGCAAATTACAGGGTGTCATTTGATTCACTTTGGGCTATTATGGTGTTTGCTCTCCCAAACAATGAAAATGAGTTAAAATGCTGAAGGCAAATAAATGTGCAGAAATTTTTAAAAATCTCTTGACGATATTTTCCTATCCAGGCTAACCTGATCTTCAGTATCAAGGAAAAAAAATAGAGAAACTTGGGGAGATAATATAAAAGTTATGGAGCTTAAACAAGTGAAAGGAATAAAGGAAAGGAGACATCAAATGAGGGATGAGAGTAAGCTGTTCCAGGTATCAGGGAGGTAGAGGGAGCAGGTAGAGGGAGTGTTAGGGTTAGAGGGGGAAATTACTAGAGTGAAAGATACAAGGCAATTACGGCACCATTCTAAAGAATATAATAAATATTTAAACTGGAGTTTCCTATGCAAACAGTAAATTGGAGTAGTCATTATTATAGAACTTGTATTCCACTGCCTAACAGTGGGTGTGAGTCCCCCCTTTCTCAGCTCTATGGGGCTGACATACTTGTTCTCTGCCTCTCTGCTTGGTCATAAATCAACATATATCAAGCTCCTGCAATGAACTCGGGTCTGCTCACCCACTCACTATTTGTGCCTTTCTGTCTATGATTGGTACAAAGATACGGAAAGGAAGTATACCCCTTACATTTAAGTTTGCCTGTTAATTAGATCAGGGAGTTAGGGAAATGGGATAAAGGCGTACGGGAGTCATTTTTTTTTTATTGGGACTGAAGCAGCACCAGTTGAAAAAAATTAATAAATGATGAGCTAAGTTTAAGTAACAGGAAGAAAAGAAGAACAGCATTCTAGGCTAGGAAATTAAGGTGAATAAATTAACTTTGTGTAGCATAAACTTGAATATGAGCTGGAGACAATGAGGATATGCATAATGATGGAGAGGAAAAGTCGTACGGAGGATGCGGAACGAGTGGGAAATAAGGAATAGACAGTAGAGACTTTAAAAACAAGAAGACTGAAATGTAACTTAAGGGCAATAAATGGGTTTTGTATGTTTCTGAGCAATAGTGAAGTGACGCCAGCAGTATTTTAGCCTAGGAAGTGAATACAGAATAAATTTGGAGGACGACCAGGAACCTCCAACAGGAACACAGCTGTGAAGAGATGCTGGTCTAATTTAAAGTACCAGCAGTGAGAAGGTAGAAAAGAGGAAAATTTTAAACTTACTTCAAAGTAGGGAAAGATAAAATTTGATTAGATATTAAAAATCAAGATACAAACCCAATTATTCCCATGTTTCTAACCTAGGGTATGAGCAAAGTTTAGCTACTAGTAAACCTGGGGTCCAAAAAAAAAAAAAAATGGTTTTCCATCACATACAACACCAGATCTAACTTTTTCGGTCCAGCAGTCAAAATCTAACAAAAGTTGTCTTTTTTCTCCCCAACATGAATTATCTCAAGCATTCAACTAGCATAGTATGTAATTAGTTGTCACTATGTGCCCAGCCTGTGAAAGGTGTTAGTTTATGACCTTAACCCAGACTTGGTTTCTGTCTCAAATGTTCTGCTCTGTGGTGTTAGGTGTCCTAATTTATATACCAAGAGGCAAGGAACGTTACTATCATAGTGAGTTTATACCTCACTATGTGTTCACTTTCCTCTGTCTATTCATTTCATATCCATCAATATGCTCCAAACCCATCAATATTATGAAGAATACCATGAATATGTCAATTTAATGTCTCTCCTTTTTTATCCATTGCATGTCTCCTTCTCTCAACAAAGCAAACAAATACCTACATCATTGCACGCTTATTTTGTATTAATAATTTTACCCTCCCCTTCAACTGGATCAGAATGCCACTGAAGACAGAGCACCATATTCTATGTCTTGAGAGTCATCTGGTGCTGGACAAGTACTTGGTATACTACTGCTATTGATAAATAGGCAAACTCATAGCCAAAAATAAGTTTTAAAATTTATGTTACTTTTTTAATTCACTCATATCATGAAGAATAAAAGTATCTGAATTAAATGGGGAAATTACAACAAGAGCAAGATATCAAAATAAAAAAAAATTATTGTGGGATATCTTTCTAGTCTTGGAATAAATATAAATATAAACATGAATCCTCTTTTAGAATTTTGCTTAAATTCTTTACATCTGTAAGAATACAAACAAAAGATAGATAAATTTTAATTAGTGCTAAGCCTTGCATGAATCAAACAATAGAATTAAAAGGGTCAAAAAAATTGAAAGAAAATATTTGGGAATATATGTAAGTGACACGAAAGTATAGCAGATGTATATGAACCATCAGAAATCAATACATTAAAAAAGCAAACAACACAGTAGGAAAAGGAGTAACAGACATGAAAAGGTAATTTACAGAAGGGGAAACCCCATGGCCAAATGCATATGAGGAAATGCTCCAACTCAATGGGACTCAGGAAAATGCAAACACACCGAGAAAAAGGGTATTTTTTTCCCATCCATCAATTTCACAAAAATGAAAATGTTGGTAATACTGTTTGTTTGTGGAGGGGCTCCTGGGAGGCTCAGTCAGTTTAGCCTCTGCTTTCAGCTCAGGTCATGATCCCAGAGTCCTGGGATCGAGTGCCCCATGAGGCTCCCTGCTCCTCGGACAGGCTGCTTCCCTCTGCCCCTCCCTCTGCTCATGCTTTCTCACTCGCTGGCTCGCTTGCTTGTTCTCCCTGAAATAAGTAAATAAATTCTTAAAAAAAAAAAAAATTACTATTTGTTGGTGGAAAAATAGAAAATCCCAACCATTGCTGGTGGGAAAATGCAGATTGGGATGCACAGTGAAAAAAAAGGAAGGGGGGGGAAATTGGAGGCAGAGACAAACCATGAGAGATTGTGGACGCTGAGAAACAAACTGAGGGTTTTAGAAGGGAGGCAGGTGGGGGGATGGGTGAGCCTGGTCGTGGGTATTAAGGAGGCCACGTATTGCATGGAGCATTGGGTGTTATACACAAACAATGAATCTTGGAACACTACATCAAAAACTAATGACGTACTGTATGGTGACTAACATAACACAATAAAACATTTAAAATTAAAAAAAAAAAAAGAAAGCCACTGTCATTATTCAGTAAAGTTTAAGATAGGCGTGCCATACACTCTAACAGTTTTACCCCAGGTGCAAGCCCTAGAGTCATTCTTGCACGTGATGCCTGATACGTGTATGAATTTTATTCAGCATTATTTTGATGACAAATACCTGGAAACAACCCAAATGTTCATCAACAAGGCAATGGAGGGACACTTGGATGGCTCAGTCAGTGAAGCGACTCTTGATTTCAGCTCAGGTCATGATCTCAGGGTCATGAGATCAGGCTTCACGGCCTTGCTCTGTGTTCAGCAAGGAGTCTACTTCTCTCCGTCTGCCCCCCTTCAATGCTCTCCTGCTCTCTATAAATTAATTAATTAATTAATTAAAAAATAAAATCTTTTTAAAAAATGCAATGGATAATGACATATTCCTACAATGAAATTCTATACGACAGTGAAAATAAATGCACTGAAGCTTCATGTATCAATATCGCTGAATCCCACAAACAATGTAAACGAATATATATATGATGTGTACATACTCATGAATATATAGTACATTATATATGTGTATAAACATTGTCTATATAATATAAAAAACTGAAAGTATATTAATATATAGTATATATATGTTGGCATATATGTATGTGTATGGTATACTGCCACAGATACAGTGTTTAAAAACACGAAAGCAATCTGTTGCATACTTTTTTTTTAAGATTTTTTTTTTTTTTTAAGTAAACCCTATATCCAACGTGGTGCTCAAAATTAATGACCCAAGATCAAGAGTCGCATGCTCTACCAACAGAACCACCCAGGGCCCCCTCTGTTGTATATTTTAGAAATGCACACCTATGGAATGAAATTTTGAAAGCATCAGTGGGGGTAATGAATAATTAATTCTGGAAAACAGTTCACCTAATGGGGAGGGAATATAATGCAATCAGAGAAAACACAAAGGGGAGTTCCACTGCATCCTTAATATTTATTTTCCTTTAAATCACGAATTGGAAAGTGGATTGTCAATATATTTATATTGTAGTATTTGTATTTTATATTTTATGTTGTAGTATTTATATTTTAAACCTTTATAAAATTTTTTTGTGGAAACTTTCAAATACCTACAAAGGTAGAAAAGATAGTATAACATAGTACCACGTACCCTGTGCCCAGCTTCAGCAATTTGATAATCTGTCTTGTTTCTTATATACATCCATCAACATCCCCACATAAGGATGCCTGGGTGGCTCAGTTGTTAAGTGTCTGCCTTTGGCTCAGTTCATGGTCCCAGAGTCCTGGGATCAAGTCCCCCATTGGGCTCCCTGCTCAGTGGGAAGTCTGCTTCTCCCTCTGCTCCTTCTCTCGCTGTGTCTCTCTATGATAAATAAATAAAATCTTTTTCAAAAAATCCCACACAAGAATTATTTCTAAGAAACTCTAAGGCATCCTATTATTCATTAATATGTCAGTTTTCTCACAATTTAGCTATGAGATAATTAACTTTGCCACTAAAAGCCACTATATTTATGTAGTCAGCATTGTCCTGAACTCTTTTATTTGTATAGAGTTTCAGAGTTTAAGAAGCACTCCCATTTATATTATATATTTCTTTTGAGCCTAGCAATAGCATCATGAGGCATGAAGGGTGGGTTATTATTTTAACATCAGTTTTGCTTAATCAGAGTACCTGGGAACTGATCTCTTCTGGATTAAACTGATTCCAAGCTTGTGTCCCTTATAATCAGAAGGGCATGAAGATAGAGAGAGAGAGAAAGAGAGAGAGAGAGAACTATCATATGCACACAGTTAACAATGCAATATTCTAACAGAGTTGTTAAGTCCCCACGTGTCTGGCAGGAAGACGGCACCTCATCAGACACTAATGAATTGAGCTGATACTGATCACAGTCATTTGTTTGCATGTGGGTGATTATGCCCTCACTAAATACTGCCATGATAACAAATTCTGCTTCAATCATTGCCATAGAATTTTGTAAAATCAGTGATGATTGTCTTAAAAAGAGCTTTTCTGTAACAATTCCAATGTTTGGGTGTTTGAAGGATTTCGTCTCTCACGAAAGTGATTTATTTCTAATATATTTGCAACGGTGGTGAGTAAAATTTGTAATGAAGAACAATTTTCAAATATCTCTTATCTGAGCATCATTTCACACACCTATTCAAATGATATTTTTTTGACTTCTGGCTTCCGATTAGGATGTAAAAAGCTGGAAAGAGTGCTCCCACTTATAAAAAGCAGGCTGAATAATTTGCATAGTCACAGCTGTTTAAAATCCATCAAAAAATCACGTTCAGAGAACAACCAGTTCACCCAAAGCTAAGGAAAGACAGGTGTTTCCAATGAAAAACTGGCTGTGAGCACAGCTGTCTACCTCAGGCAGATATTGGAAACCATTCAAGCTGGCAGGAAGAATTCAGCGGAAATTCTTTTTTTTTTCCCCATCTCTGATCCATGAGGTAACTTTTTTCATTTTCACTTTTAATTGCAGTAAATTAACTGAAAATTAATTTAATTGAGGGGCTTTTAATTGAGTAATCGTTGACATACAACATCATATTCATTTCAGGTGCGTAACAGAGCGATTGGACAATTGCGTGCATTACAAAATGCTCGCTGAGGAGCGGAGGAACCATCTGTCGCCATACAAAGTCGTTACACTATTATTATTGACTCTACTCCCTCGGCTGTACTTTTCATCCCTAGGATTTATTTTACAACTGGAAATTTGTACCTCTTAATCCCCCTCTCCTTTTGCGCTTACACCTCCCCCTTTCCTTCCCCCCCACAACCACCAGTTTGCTCTCTGTATTTATGAGTCTGTTTCTGTTGTTTTTTTGTTCATTTGTTTTATTTTCCACAGCAGCTGCATTAACTTGCATTCCTGCCAACCGTGTGCAAAGATTCCTTCTTCTCCACATCCTCACCAACACTGGTTGTTTCTTGGTAGCCATTCTGACTGCTGAAATTCTGAAGTTACTCAAGTCTGACTGGAAGATGGCAGGCGTGTATGGACTCATGTGGAAGCCAGGGACAGAGCAATACCACAAGGAGGCTTCCTCCACTATCCCTTCCTGTTCCAGCCTTGCTCATAATCCCCTGGGAGGGTTGGTGGAGAAGAGCCTGCAAGGAGGTAGGCATTCTCCAATGTCTGCAGATCTCAGCGCTTCTCTCCTCTCCTCATGAGTTCTGAGTTGTTGCTTTTTTCCTCAGGTTCTCCATCCCTGAACTGCGTGGGGTCTTCCCAGGGATCCTGCTTCTCCCTTAAGATCTCCTTTAAGGAGATCTTCCTTAGATCTCCCTTAGAAGATCTGGAATAGTTTGTATCAGGACATATCCCTGTTCTTCCCACAGGAGTAGAGTGTTTTTTCTTTCCTCCCACTTCCCCGTGCCTCAACTCCTCACCTGGTCCTGAGGGTGGAAAGATGTGTTTGCTCTTTCTTCAGTAGATTGAGACTTTTGTTCTGTGGAGGTGATAGAAAAAAGAGCTGAGTGAGAGGCTCAGTGTCTTCCCCACATGGCTGCTCTTCCTCTCCTCCTGGCAAGATGGTAGATTTTAATCCAACAATGTGAACAACTATATTAAACATAAATATTCTAAGCATGCAAATCAAAAGATTTATTGGACAGCAATTTCCCATCTTGTGCAAGATGAAAAAGTTCTAGACATCTGCTGTACAGCATTGAGCCTCCAAGCTAGCAATACCGTACTACGTACTTGAAAATTTTAGAGACCAGATCTCATGTTAAATGTTCTTACCACAGGGAGAAAAAAAAATTTAAGACAAAGGGTGTCATCTTAGATTATTTTTTTTAAAACTTAAACTATGAATGAATATAGCAACATTCCAGGATACAAAGCCAACATACAAAAATCAGCTATATTCTATATACTAACAACAACCAGAAACTTTAAAAAAAACTTTTACCATAAAAATGAGTTAGTAGACTATATTTTCTGGAAAAGAGGTATTATTTACACTAGTATTTAAATATGTGAAATGCTGAGAAATAAATCTGACAAGTGATGTGTAAGATTTATACACTGGAAACTCAGAGGACCACAGAGAGAAATGGAAGAAAACCTAAATAAATGGAAGTAAATGGAAGATAGAGCACATTAATGAATAGGTTACAAGACTGGATATTGCTAACACGTTCCCTCTCTCCCAAACTGATCAGAAAAATGTATAGAATATTTTTGTAGATTTTGACAAGATGATTCTAATTCATAAATGCATACAACATAGCATAACCAAAACAGCTTTGGAAATGACCTACACTATCTGATTTGAAGAGTAAACATAAAGCTGTATTAATTGAGACAGTGTGGTAAAGACAAATTCGACAATGAGACAGAATAGAGTTCAAGAGTGGACCCACATGTATACAATCAATTGATATTTAACAAAGTATAAAGGAAATTTGGGGGAGATAGGATAGCTTTTCAACAAATGGCACCTGAACAACTGAATACCCAGATTCAAAAAAAGAGACAGAGAGACAGAGAGACAGAGAGAGCTCAAAATGAATCATAGACCTGTATGTTAAATTTTAGGTAAGACTTCTAGAACCATGAGTCCTAAACCAAAAAAGTGATAAAGGGGACTGTCTTGAAATTAAGAACTTTTGTTCTTTCACTGACTATGAAGGCACAGACTGGAATCAAATATTTGTGAATCACATCTGCAAAAGGATTTGTACCAACAATATACAGAGAATTCTTACAACTCAGTAATAAGAAGGAACATACCCAATAAAATTTGCTGCAAGGTAAGTGAATGGTAAATAGGCATGTGAGCAGATATTCAACCTCATTAGTCACTAGGGAAATACCATTACACAACTATGGGGATGACTAGACTAACCGTACCAAGGTCTGGTGAGAACGTAGAGCAATTGGACGTCTCCTACTCTGGTGGTAACAATGCCAATATGGTAAATTGGCAATATGGAAAACAGTTGGACGGTTTCCTAAAAAGTTGACTATATACATTCTATATAACACAGCCATTCCACTCTTAAGTATTTACCAAAGAAGGAGGAAATGTATCACCATACAATAAATACTATGCAGATGTTCATAGCAATATTATTTATAATACAACTGGAAGCAATCCAAGTGTCCATCAACAGGTGAATAGATATACTATAGTACATCCACACAACGGAATACAGTAAACCATAATGAGAAATGAACAGCTGTTGCAATCAACAATGTGAATTAATCTTGGAAGAGTTAGACTGAATGAAAAAGAGTCAGCAAAAAGAGTACATACTATAGGATTCTGTTCATATAAAATTCTACAAAATGAAAATCGACAGTGACAAAGAAGATTACCGCTTGCCTGGAGAAGGAGGGGAAGGCAGGGAAAGGCAGGAAAGACAGATTTACAAAAGGGGCATAAAGAAATTGTGGAGTTGGTTGCCAGTGTGTATACATATGTCGAAACCTATCAAATTGTACTATTTCATATGCAGAGTTTATTGGACGTTAATTATACCTCAATAAATCCGTGAAAATGACAACAGCCACTCTTAAAATTGTGATACAAAATGGGAAGACTAATACACATACTTTTCTGTTATCTGCTTTTGTTTTGGTAGCACACTCTTTTTCCTAACCCAAACTATCTAAAAACAATCTGATTGAAAAGAAACCAACAGGACAATTTTATTAAAATGAACTTTTGATCTAAAATGATTATTTTGGGAACACCTGGGTGGCTCAGACTGTTAAGCGTCTGCCTTCAGCTCAGGTCATGATCTCAATGATCTCTGGGACCTGGGACTGACCCCCATGTTGGGCTTCTTGCTCAGTAGGGCACCTGCTTCTCCCTCTCCCTCTGCCTGTTGCTCCCCCGGCTTATGCTCTCTATCAAATAAATAAAATAAAATCTTTAAAAAAATTAATTAATTAAAAATGAAATAAAACAAAATTATTCTCTTTGTCATGCTTTTCTTCTTTCCCCATTATCAGTGGTTTTGGTGGACCAAAAACACAATTCTATTACATTTATACATTCTCCAATGTTTACTTCACATACAATGTCAGAAAAACTTTTTCTATACTTTGGCCTTTTTCTAAGTAATTTTCAGCCAATATTCCTGCTCTGTATTGTTCATAACAGTAAAAATCTGAAAAACATGATGTTTATTATTAGAGGACATATAGTAGCATAAATAGCATGCAGAATGGAAATAATTAGGAAAATAGCAATTAAAAGTTGCAAAAGCAAAAAGGGTATTTTGTTATCTTCCTAGAATATTTTTGCTTAGTTCACTACTTTTTCTTTTTTTTTTTAAAGACTTATTTATTTATTTGACAGAGAGAAAGAGAAGGAACAGAAGCTGGGGGAGTTGGAGAGGGAGAAGAAGGCTTCCCACTGAGCAGGGAGCTGGATGTGGGCCTTAATCCCAAGACCCTGGGATCAGGACCTGAGCCTAAGGCAGACACTTAAGGACTGAGCCACCGAGGCACACCTTCATTACTCTTTCTTATGTAGCAATAAAATAAAACATGTAAGATGTGAATTTTTCTGATTACTCCTTTGTCCAGAATTGATGTTTTGATATGATTGCTTTCCATATCTAAATATGATATGAATTTCAAATAATTAAACTTTAAAACATTAAAGTCTTAAATTTTAATGTAAAGGTGATTATATTTTTAGTTAAACATCTATGATTAATTTTTACTTAGTTCATCTCATACAGTAAGAGAAAGAGGTCTGTTTAATTAATTTTGACGAGGTGCCTGGATGACTCAGTAGATCATGTGACTCTTGATCTTGGGTTTATAAATTTGAGCCCCATGTTGGGTATAGAGATTACTTCAAAAAAATAAATCTTTTTATTTATTTTTTTAAAAGATTTTGTTTATTTATTTGACAGACAGAGATCACAGGTAGGTAGAGAGGCAGGCAGAGAGAGAGGAGGAAGAAGGCTCCCTGCTGAGCAGAGAGCCCGATGTGGGGCTCATTCCCAGGACCCTGGGATCATGACCTAAGTGGAAGGCAGAGGCTTTAACCCACTGAGCCACCCAGGCACCCCAAATTAATCTTTCTTAAAAAGGGCACCTGAGGGACGCCTGGGTGGCTCAGTTGGTTGGACGACTGCCTTCGGCTCGGGTCACGGTCCCGGAGTCCCGAGATCGAGTCCCGCATCGGGCTCCCAGCTCTGCGGGGAGTCTGCTTCTCTCTCTGACCTTCTCCTCGCTCATGTTCTCTCTCACTGTCTCTCTCTCAAATAAATAAATAAAATCTTTAAAAAAAAAAAAAAAGGGCACCTGAGTGGTTCAGTGGGTTAAGCCTCTGCCTTCAGCTTAGGTCATGATGCCAGGGTTCTGGGATCAAGCCCTGCATCAGGCTCTCTGCTCTGTGGGAAGCCTGCTTCCCCCTCTCTCTCTGCCTGCCGCTCTGCATACTTGTGATGGGTCTCTCTGTATCAAATAAATAAATAAAATCTTTAATAAAATTAGTTTTGACATTTGTTAAGATTTTCTCCAGTTTAATATATGAATAGTTTTTTAAATGTTACATTAATTGGGAAAGAAGGTACAGTCACTTAGAGAGGTAGAAAGTTCAATATTAGGGGAGCATGGGTAGCTCACTGAGTTGAACATCTGACTCTTGATTTCAGCTCAGGTTGTGATCTAACGATTGTAGGATTGAGCCCCGTGTCTGGCCTCATGCTGAGCATAGAGTCTGCTTGAGATTCTCTCTCTCTCTCTCTCTCCCTTGCCCTCCCCACCACAATCTCTCTCTAAAATAAATATTTTATAAGAAAAAGGTTCAATGTTAAATCAACTTTACTGTAATATTTGTATCCTCCTGTTTATCCTCAAATTTTTTTATTTTGAAAAATTTCAAACCTATAGTAAAATTAAAAGGATATCCCATATACCCTTCACCTAAATTCACCAACTGCTAGCATTTTACCACATTTGTATATAGATAGATACAATTTGTGTGTTTTCATGTATCTTAACAGAAAGATAGTTTTTTTGCAGAATCACTTAAAAATAAGTTTTAGACATAAAAATTTCAGCATATATCTCCTAAAAACTAGAACATTTTTCTACATAAACAGAATTCTATTATGATAATGAAGAAATTTGATGTTAATTATGTTTCTTAATACAAAATCCATATTCAGGTTTCCTCAATTGTCTCAATATTGTCCTTTAAAACTTTATTTCCATCATGTTGATAGAATAAATGAGAGAAATTATATGCAGAAAATGCATTTGATCAAAGTGAACATCCTTTCATGATTAAAAAATAATTTTCAGCAAATGAAGTCTAGAACAAAATAGCCTTCTGACAAAAGTTACCGGCAAAAAACCTGTTGTTAACATCGCATGTAATGGAAAATTATTGAAAGTTTTCTTCTTGAGATCGGAAACAACACATGGATAGCCACCATAACCACTTCTAAACATATGTGTGTGTGTGTGTGTGTGTGTGTGTATGCACATACATAGATGAGATCCTAGCCAATGCAATTAACAAAAAAAATACATAAGCAGTGTATTTTAAACATTTTGCCGTATTTCTTCAGATGTTTCTCTTTTTAAGAATTAAAGTATTACCAAAAAAAATTTTTTTATACCTCATTCACATAAGGCGAGACTGTCACATTGCTGGAAAGTCAAGTATTTGGCTTTTAAAATGGTTGTGTATTCTGTGTACTCTTTAGTTATAGGGATGTATTCAGTCTTAGTTATGCCAGGGTCCTGGGATCGAGCCCCATGTTGGACTCCCTGTTTGGCCGGAAGCCTGCTTCTCCTTTTCCCACTCCCCCTGCTTGTGTTCCCTCTCTCACTGTGTCTCTCTCTCTCTCAAATAAATAAAATCTTTTTAAAATAAAGAAATAAATAAAATTTATATATTAAATAGCACTAATTTTTTTAAAAAGAGGCCAGTAATACACATGTTTTTGATACTACAAACAGTAAGCTAGCCATTAACTTTTGCTTAATTGGGGAAGGAAAAAAGTTAAAAAGTATTTGGATGATAGTTTCTGCAAAATTTATTTAAATCAATATTTATTCTGACCCTTGTCATCATGGGGTTAGGCTTCTGAGTATATCTTTCATAAGAAGGTCCATGATCTTCCCTCCACTATCCAGAAACCTGTTTTAATATTTCTAAAGACTATTGGCTTGTGATGTGAAATGATAAATAACTGTTATAGAAAATTATGAGTGGAAAATAGTATTGTTTACTTAATGTTGAAAACCATGTCATCAGAGGTTAACTCTATGTATTTATTTATTTTCAGTTTACAAAGGCTTATATGGTCTGTCTTACTCCCTATCCTGACCTTTTATTCTTTCTCTCTTATCCCTTCGCCAGCCACAATGACTTCTCAGCTCTTCCTAGAACACTCCAGACACACTCTCAACAAAGCCCGGCTTGATCCTTCTGGAACACCCTGTTCTGATATCGGTCTGGTTAATTCACTCACCTCCCTCACGCCTTTGCTTGAAGATAATTTTCTCAGTGAAACCTACTTACTCTGACACCCTGTTTAAAGTCGTAATGCACCCACCGTCCCAGCCCTTCCCATCCTCCTCATTCTGATCTTTGCTTTTTCTCTTCTATAGCTTATCCCTGTCACTTTTTGCCTTCGAAAATAATAGGTGCTTTACTCATCTATGCCATGTAACTTATATCTTGACTATTTCTGTGCACACACACCCCCTTGGGCAGGGATCTCTGGGGTTCATTGTTGTTTTGTAATTGACACCCAGAAATACATCTCAAGAGCAGAGATAACATATAGAACTTGGTAGGTGCTCAATAAGTAGTGTGGAATCGAATCTTTGAGCCTTACTTTTTTCACTTATTGACTCCGACTTCACTGACATTACAATAAATTTTTCAATCAGTAGAAGGGTTCTATAGAGTCTCTTGAATTTAGAAGAAGCATTTGAAGGTTGTCCTCTCAACATACTTTGTGTGAATAAAAATAAGTAATGGTGGCAGGCATCATTGAAAACCCAAGATGACAGGGTGATGAGTATTGAGGAGGGCACGTGCTGTGATGAGCACTGGGGGTTATACTTAACTAATGAATCACTGAACACTGCATCAAGGACTAATTATGTACTCTACAGTGGCTAACTGAACTTAAAAATAACAAAAAAAAATAGTCATTGGATTTAATCCTTTAAAAAAAAAAGAAAACTCAATGTAGATGCTTGAAACTTTACAAAGATTAAAATCTATAAGAAAAAATCTATTAGGAAAATAGTATTATGGGTATATTTAATTTAAATAAGTATTTCATTTCATTAAATCAAAAGTGAATATTTAATTAAATTATTACAAGAGTATAATGTTCTGCACAAAGATGTTATTAGAAGAATAAATTTATGACACCTGGGCCCTAAGAAGTGTGATATGGTCTATGAACCCTGCACTAGAAGTCCAGGGACCTAGTCCTGGTCGATAGCAAACCACTTAGTCATTTGGAGCAAATGGAGTCATCTATGCGAGGCTTATATCCTCTGAGATCTATTTCCAAAATTCCCCAATTTTATATATTTGGGAGAAACTAACAGGAAAAAAAATGTCAGTAGCTTGAAAACTTTTTCATAATTTATTTAAAAGTGCTTTTGGACATCCACCTTGGCCATGCGGAAATGAGGCAGTTCAGAATTATGGCAAACAAAAAATCAGACAAAAAGATAAGAAACAACAATCTTCAGCCAGAGAGCAGGGGCACAAAGCTGTATTCCCTGGGAAAAGGGAAACACACAAGGGGCCCCCCCATTGCCTCGGGCTTCTTCCTGAAGGGAATTCCCTCAGAGAGCCCCTTACCCCCATATTCCCACCTGTGTAGCCCTTACCGTAGTGTTTTTTAAGTATCTGTTTTCTTTCTCCTTAGACTAGGACGTCCTCCTGAAGGAGGAACTCTTGCCCACCTGCATGTTCCTGGAACACACCACAGAGAAGACTCTCCGTGAATATTTGCTCAAGGAAATAAGCCCCCAAAGGAGCAGGAAGTGCAGGAACCAACATTGACTGCACCGTCCAGCAGACACTTCTCTGGTTCCCCTCAAGCACCCGCAGCAGCCTTGCCGTGGACACGCTAACTTCACATTTGGAAACCAGAAGTTCATTACCTTGCCAGAGCCGCAGAGCCGGTGAGAGACAACCCCAGCCCGCAGGCTCCTCTAGCCCCATCCTACATCAACCATCTGCCCTCTACAGATTCGACGTCATTCGTAAACCTTTAGTCATAGCCACATAACCCCCATAGCAAGGAGTTTTAAAGTCTTCTTGGACTGTGGAATTGGGCAAAGTCAAATGTAAAGATGAAATAACCTTATGAGGGGATTTTTTTTAAAGATTTATTTATTTGACAGACATCACAAGTAGGCAGAGAAGCAGGCAGAGAGAGAGGGGGTGGGGAAGCAGGCTCCCTGCTGAGTGAAGAGCCCAATGCGGGGCTGATCCCAGGACCCTAAGATCATGACCTGAGTGAAGACGGAGGCTTAACCCACTGAGCCACCCAGGCAGAAAAATAGCATATTCAAGAGCTATTGGTTTCCCAGAGGAGACTCAAAACGCATTTATCCAGAGGGACAGCGTTCCTGGCCAGCTCAGATCTTACTTCTGCAGACACTGCCCAACTGACTTCACCACCTCCTTCCTGAAACATCTGTGTCGGTGTCAGACTCCCCCCAAGGCTGCAGTTCCCCAGCAGGGGAGCGTGCTTCCTGTCCTGACCTGCTTCCTAGGATTCCAGACCCAGTTGGGCAATCTTTGCTCATTAAATGATATGTATAAACAGAACAATGCTAAATAGGCATGGTCAGTGAGAAGATCATTCCCTCAGTTGAGAATACAGCTTCTGAACAGGTATTTAAAATGAAATATAACCATCTGAGCGATGGGCTGGTGGGCCTGGGTGGCTCAGTTGGTTAAGGGTCTGACTCTTGGTTTCCACTCCGTTTATGGGATGGAGCCCCACGTCGGGCTCTGTGCTCAGTGGGGAGTCTGCTTGAGGATTCTCTCTCCCTCTGTGCCCTGCCCCGATTTGCACACTCTCTCTCTCTCTCAAATAAATAAATCTTTAAAAAAATAATAAAATAGGGCTAAAGGAGAAATTATTTGGGGGTAGTATGAGATTGCTTCGTAAATGATTAAGGTAATTGGGTGTGGTCCTGTTTGCTGACATCTATATAGAGATTTCACATATATTTAATTATTTGTGTTGTGTTTTTATTACTTTTCAACTATTATTTCTCATGGAAGGGTTCTTTGGGTTACTAGCTACAAGTTTTTCCTAGATGGCTACAGAGCTGTATTTCCATCAGAAATACCTATATCATTTAAGATAATTTTTTTGCAAAAGAAAGAAAGGGGGGACACCTGGGTAGCTCAATCAGTAAAGCATCAGCCTTCAGCTCAGACCAAGATCTCCAGGTCTTGGGATTGAGCCCAGCATCGGGCTTCATGCTCAGCATGGAGTCTGCTTCTCTCTCTCTCTCTCTCCCTCTGCCCCTTCCCACTGCTCATTCTCTCTCTCTCTCAAATAAATAAATAAAATATTTTTAAAAAATGATTAATTTTTGCAAAAAAAATACTTTCAAATTTCAAGTTTTCTGTAAAATTAAAAGCATTTGGAATGCACCTGAGTCCTTCAGCTGTTCTTTAGTATTTTAACAAAGTCCTCATCTCAAGCCTTTCCAAGAAAGAAAAAAAGAGAGAAAAAAAAAAGGCAGAAATAGAAAGTAAAAAAAGAGAAAGAAAAAGAAAAAGAAGTAAAAAGAGAAATGGAAGGAAAGAAAGAAAGAGCAAGAAATCCTGCAAAGCGGCATGTTTTCCCAGGAGGTATGAGAGCATTCCAGAGATGGACACACACCATTCCAAGAACGTGGGTGTCACACAGCAAATACTGCAGTGACATCTCCAGCCTCATCTCCCCCTTCTTGTTCTGCCAAATGCAGAATGGACAGATTTTATGCCAAAATAAGAACGATTTCTCTTCTCTAGCAACCATTCCTTTTAATCATTTTCATTTAGAACAGTGCTTCTCAAAGGGTTGACCCTGACCAGCCAACACCAGCCTCACCCGGGCATGTGTTAGAAATGCAAAGGCACTAGCTGCCCCCTGAGCCACCGAATCAGAAACTCTGGGGGAAGAGCCCCGCAGTCTGAGTCTGATAAGCCCTCCGGTTAATGGAGGACCACTGATGTAGAGCAGCCATTTGAAATCTGGCTATCCATTAGAACCATCTGAGTTTAAAACGACAGGTGTCTCTTAAAAGCCCTACAGGTGATTCTAATATGCAGCAACCTTTAAGAACCACTGCTTGAGACGTTATTTTACTCCTTATCAATGAAGATAAGTCCGGAAAAAGCTACCAGCTCGGTGGGCTGGACCCACTTATTAAAAGAAACCAAGGGCAGGTACATTCCTGAAGAGACCTTGTTTATATGTGAAGGCAAGTGTCAGGCACCCCTGATTTCCCTTGGACCATCTGCATCCCATATGTTTCTCTCTGTCCCCAGCTGTCCCAGGGCACTTGGAGCTCAAGCCCGACAGATGTCGCTTGAGAGCAACTGGAAGCAGATTGGTTGGGAAATGAGTTTAAACTTGATTCTTACATTTGATGCTACTTTTGAGTTTCAGATTTGGGGGCAAAGCTTTTTCTAACCTATGGCTATTAGCACCTTCATGTATCATTTGTTGTGTAACAAACAGAAGCATAATTTGAGGTGCAAAGCCCATCTTCCCTCCAGTTCTGTCCCCTCTTGGTGGGACCTTCCCTCCCCTCCCGTAGTTGCTTTATGTCAGCACATGTGAGGCTGTCTTCCAGGCAATCAGCCATCTCGCTGACAGTAGGCTGCAAACACACAATGCATTTTATACATCCCTGCCCCTCCAGGCCCCAGAGCTCCTCAAGCCTTCGTGCATCCTTGCTGAATGAGTCTGTGAATGAACTATGAAAGCGACTCTCAATCTTCGAGCGAGAATTTGTATATTCTGTCAGCGGCCACAAAATAGATTCGTGGCTTTCAGCAAGGCAGGAGCTATAAAAATGGTTTCTACCCCAGAAGACCGTGAGTCTCCTTCTCTTCATTCTCCCTCATTCTCAACAAAGTAACTGTTCTTTAGAAAACTAGAAGGTTGATTTTTTAAAAAGAAGTTCTGATCTTTTAGGAAGAGGAGAATGGGATGCACTTAAATCCCTTCAAAATCAGTGCCATGACAGGACAAAATGTCCTTGAGGAAAGCCCACCTCTGCAGTAGGTTCTCTCCACACAGATCGCTGACACACCTGTGCTGGGGGCAACAGTGACATAAAAATCCCCTTTTGCATGTCATCAAAGCCATAAGGATACTTCAACCATTTACTTAGGGCCCATATTCTACACATATTCTGCAAAAAAAGGGGGGGGGGGTCACACTTTTATTGTAAGGGGCCAAATAGTGAATATTTATACCATGTGTACCATTGTATACACATGCAAACCATGTGGTCAGTTGGGGCAGCTACGCAGCTCTACCTTGGACAGCGGGCAAGCACCGCAGGCCCCACATAAATACATGATTGAGGGTATATTCCAATAAAATTTCATTTATAAGAAAAGGCAGTGGGCCGGATTTGCCCATGGGCTGCATTTTCCCCACCTCTGATACAAATGAATACTTGTACTGGGGCCTACTTCCCTTTCCTCTATGTGATATTTAAAGACAGTCTGGGTTTTCAGCTTCCAGGTTGCTAGGGATCCGAAGGAAGGACTCCGGCCCTGACCGCAGCACCCCGCAGTGGATCCTCACACTCGGAACACAAAGCCCCGCAAAGCATGCCTGTTCAGCCCTTGACCCCCAAACCCCCTCATTCCTATCGCTCATTTCTCACCTTCCCTTTGCATTCATCTTGCTTATTCTTTCTTCTAGAGCCCAGATTTTCTGAAAATGTGGAGTGCAGACCACTTGCGTCAGAACCTCCCAGAAATGCTTAGTAAGCACCGAGGTTCACAGTCCCTCCGATATCTTCCTGCAACAGAAATCCCGGCTGTACAGCCCGGGAATCACCGTCCAACAAGCACTCGGGCAAAGGGGGCTCTGCTGAAGTTTAAGAATCACCGCTAACCTGGTCCTCATCTCAGGGTGCTGAGATCAGGCAGAGGCGGGGCTCTGCGCTCTCAGCAGGGAGTCTGCTTCAAGAGCTCCTCCCTCTGCCCCGCCCCCTCACGCACGCACGCGCACTCGCTCTCTCGCAAGTAAAAACAAAAACAAAAACAAAAAATCACTGCTAAGCTGCTTGTCTGCCACCCCCTCTCCCAGCGCCATCTCACCAAGACTAGTACCACTTCATGTAACCAAAAGTTTCGGGGGCTTCTCACTGGGAATAGAGAACAGACTTCCTAGCTCCCTGTTTCGTATTTCCTAACGTCGCAGTCTTACGTTGTCATATTTGTGATGGTGTCCATAGCTCTTGGCTGAGTCCAGACAGTAGTGCTTCTGACAGATGGTACAAAACCAAAAGACCTCCAGCTTTGGAGACAGGCCGACTTGTGAAGCCGCTCCTCCCCTGTGGGCGGGGTTGTTAAAACTCTCTGAGTCTTTCTGGGTCTCAATTGGCTCAACTTTAAAATAAGGATAGTATTAAATGCTCGCAGGTTGTTGGGAAAGTAAAGTCCTATAAAACCACTTAGGCGTTCAGTAGTAGCATTCAATAATGGATAAAGGTTCTGCCCCATCGCCTGTCTTTTCACTCTGTAAATGCGGCTCAGGTGTATTCCTTTGTCTCTTTCACTTTAGTCTCCGTGCTTGTTGGGGCTCAGAAACCCCCGCTTAGCCGTCTCCTTATTCATTTATTTGATGAATGTTTGCTCAGCATCTGAGAAGTACTATGCCCTATGTTCTTGGGAATCTAAAACTGAGAAAAAACACAGAGATCCTGCTCTTCTAGAGTTTATAATTCAGGGAGATAGAGAAATTATATATAAAATAACCAACGAGGTAGAGTGGTGGTTTTCGATGGGAGAGGGGGAGTAAGGGCTGCCTCCTGGGGACATGTCTAGAAACATGTTTGGTTGTCACGCCTGGGGGAAAGGTGCTTCTGGCTTCTAGTGGACAGAGGCCAAGAATACTGCAAAGCATCCTACAATCTCAAATGCATTTAAAATAACTGAGTGATGCCTAATCCAAAAGGCCAACAATATGTGATTTCATTTATCTACCATTCTGGAAAAGACAAAACTGTAGAGATAGAATATCTCGTGGGGGCTCAGTGTGAATCCTGTCCCAGCCCTCCAGTATAACCCGACCTACAGGGTCACTCCGATTGTGTCACCCTCTCTAAATGTACAGCCATCTACACATTCAAACCTTCTTCCTACTGTCAAGGCTCTACTTACTGGACTCCCTAAACAAGCCCAATTTGGTCAAGGTCACACCTTCTTATTGTTGCTAGATAGGTAATAATGCTCCAATATTTTGCTCACACTGTTCCCCATAACTGGAAGAGCTCCTTCATTACCCCATACCTTTCAAAATTCTACTAATAATTGAAAACTCTCAAACCATTGCAGCCTGAGTAAGCATCCCTGTGCAATCCTAGAGGTGGGTGCATCTGCCTCCCGCAGCATGGTTACTCATTATAATACTAGCTCTCATTTGAATAGATGATTTGCATATTACCCATTATCCCTCATTACTTCCACTTGCTATAGCTAAAATCTCCATTTTATATAGGAGAGGTTAAGTTACTTCCCCAAGATCAAGGCCACTAAATGGAGAAGCTGAGAAGCCTAGAAAGGCTGAATCCAAAGGATGTCTTCTTTGTGTGCTAATTCACTATCTCTTTTGTATGGTTTTAGATTTGAATGTCAATAATTCCACAACTAAGCTCCTTGAGAACAGGGGCTCTTTTTATACGTTTTAAAACATACTCCTTTTGTATTCCTCAATATGCTAAGTAAAGAAGATATTTCTAAAATAAATGTCTCAAGGATTTAAAATGATGGCCCCAGAGGAAACATATGTGCCTGAGGCTATTGTCCTCATTCAATAAATAGTAAACAAAGTTTACTAACAAACTATAGTTGGCCTGTAGGAGCAAGTCTGGACTTCATGCATTTGGCATATAAACTTTGAGCATGTTCTCATATAAAATAAGAGGACAATTCTGAATCTTTAAAAAACAAAAATTGCTTAGGGGCACCTGGGTAACTCAGAGGGTTAAAGCCTCTGCCTTCGGCTCGGGTCATGATCTCAGGGTCCTGGGATCCAGCCCCACATTGGGCTCTCTGCTCAGCAGGGAGCCTGCTTCCTCCCTTCTCTTTTTCTGCCTGCCTCTCTGCCTACTTGTGATCTGTCTGGCAAATAAATAAATAAAATCTTTTAAAAAAATTTGCTTAAAATAAAACTGACCAACAGGGGAAGAATATACCCCCCTCATACGCAACCAAAATCCTATGTGCTTATAACATACTTCTAAATATTCTTTGAGCTCTGAAACTTCATCAGTCTGTCCCTGGGTTTGGGGTTTCTTGTTTTTTGTCCTTTATTTTATCTCTGGCTATCGTTCATTTTCCCTTCTTTTCCTTCTGTTAAACTCAAACACAAAGGGAGACCAGACTTGAAAATTTCCTGAGCAGACAAAACCAGTTTAGTCATACAAGCAAAGTAAATTTAGCTACTTTCACAAGACAGTTGGGGTCAACTTGACCTGGGTCCCTTCTTGCTAATGCTGCTGAGAAGCATAAGCAAAACTTAAATTATTCCCCAAAATTGATAGGAGGTGGCCACTACCCAATTCCCTTTGATTTAAGAAAACTCTGGGATGGGAACCAATCACCGTGAAGAATGAACAGTTACCTCCTCCACAGTATATAAGCTACTTATTAACAATATACCTCTGAGCCTCCTTCCATGTTTTGGTTCAAGTGCTCTTGGTTTTCCAAACTGTCTTTTTGGTGTGTGCACAATTAACTGATACTAATTAGCACTTCAGAGATGCATTGTTCTTACTTCTGTGTTTTGGATGGTTTTTTTCCCTGAATTTTTAACACTTCTGCTTTGAGTGTTATATTTTACATCAACAACTTTTCAAAATTAAAATGCCTCCAAGTATCACAATGGATCAAATTACATTACAAAACTGTAATTGTGGAAACAGACGTCTCGTAACCCAGACCAATACTTCTGTGGTTGCAAGATGAAAAACATTTAGTTATCATCTCATCATCAGAATTTGTTCAGTTTCAAGTCTGTTTGAATCGTTGGATAGTTTGAATTTTATTCAACTGCCATCTATTTTTTTCTTACTCTTCCCTCACTTTTATGTATGACTTATAGGGTCTTTCCGTTCTGTCTCACCAATGCCACCAATAAAAATAGTTGTTTATATCTGCCCGTGCCTCCTGAAACAGGAGGCAGCCTAGCTCAGATCTAAAGGTACAGAATATATTGAATAGACAATATAAACCTTATGTGTGGGTTTATAACACAGGAGATATTGCTGTCCTGGAAATATTGAAGACCCTCCCACTTGAGCCTCAGATCTATATCCACAATGGGTTTGGAGAGACAGTCACATTAGATTAAGTGTTCCACCTAGTGCCCAAATCTAGCCTAGCACGTTCTCTCAGGATTCTTGGAAATACCCAAGAAAAGATTAAAGCAAGCTGGCTACCTCCCCTTCTTTACAAAGAAAAGAATAGGTAGTGGGTAAGCCAACCTAGGTTGGAATCTTGGTTCTTCGATCTAGTAGCTATTTACTAGCTGTATGATGCTGGCAAGTTAATTAACACCTGGAAACTGGGAGGCCTGAGTTCTAGTCCCAGCTCCGACACTAGAGCTGTATAGAATCCCAGGAAGGTCCTGTCGGGCTGCACCAGGCAACGAAGGTTTCTGTAGAGGGTGTCCATGCTACTTGTCTACATCAATATATTACCTTAGATCTGAAATTGGTCATTTGGGACGTGATCATGATAGCATTGGCTTCAGGAGCATGAGAGGCAGGGAGGCGATCTGAGAGGGTGAAATCGTGGGGCACATCTAGTTGAAGCTAATGACAATCACAGCAGCAACCTGCTAGTCTCCTTAAAGGGCAGATTCCCATTTCCTCTCCGGAGAGCTTCACGTGAGCGGGGTGAGCTCCCAAGGCTGTCACTGCTGCAACTGCATGGACCCTGTCGGTGCCACCTGTCCCCTGGCCCAGGCCCAGCAAAGGTTATCTGGTGTCTCAGGCAATTGTAAGCTGCCAATAGGGGCTTCTTCTCCCCATTCCAGCCAGAGGCTTGGGTTAGCTACTGCAAACAGGGAGATGCAAGAGAGAAAGCCCTCTGGATAGGACATTTCTTCTGCCCCACCAAGACTTAGTGTCGTGGGAAGCAACAAATAAACCTAAGCTTCTGGGTTTAACCGAAATAATGGGCGCATGTTATGTGGACCTTCACAAATTCAAAGACAATGTGCTCCAAACAAATTTGTCACCAAATCTGTGACCTGAGTCACTTCCGTTCCCCTCATCTTTGAGTGGCGAAGGATGAGACATTTCAGGCTCCCTGGGAAATCAGTAGTGGCATTGTTTAGTCAAAGACAGGCTGGTCATGCCAAAAATGTGTGTGTTTGATTGTGAACCTTCTGGAGGGTTCTTTCATAAAACGATGGGGATGAGGTGATCCTCAGTTCTTTCCAACTCTGAGCCTCTACGTGCCCAGTGCTATGCTGGAGCTAGCCTACTCCCTTTCCAAAGCCAATGGTTAAATATTTAGAAATTTCACAAGCCAACAGTTAAACCATGGATAACATGAAATTGCTGCATTTGTAACATTTAGGGCACAGAATTTGGCAAAGGATCCCGACCAAGGTTGTTGGGGGTTTTTTGTTTGTTTGTTTGTTTTGAGAACTAGCGTACCAGCATACCACTGAAAATGAGCCACTTAGTGCCATACTGTCCATTCTCAGGGCTCTGTGTTAGATCTCTAAGAAGGTATTTCTCATAGGTCAATCAGAGAAAGACAATTATCATATGATCTCCCTGATATGAGGAAGTTGAGAGGCAACGTGGGGGGCTTGGGAGGTAGTGAAGGAAAAAATGAAACAAGATGGGATTGGGAGGGAGGCAAACCATAAGAGACTCTTAATCTCACAGAACAAACTGAGGGTTGCTGGGGTTAGGAGGGTAGGGAGAGGGTGGTGGGGTTATGGACATTGGGGAGGATATGTGCTATGGTGAGTGCAGTGAAGTGTGTAAACCTGGCAATTCACACATCTGTACCCCTGGGGTAAATAATACATTATATGTAATAAAAAATAAAAAATTATATTAAAAAAAAAAGGTATTTCTCACCCAGACATATGGTCACCCTGCCAGGTGGCTTTGAAATGTGAGGATGTATTTTTGTTTGTCAAAATAACAGATGGGCACCACAGACATTCAATAATCAAAGGCTTGTTATAAGAGCTATGCCACGATGTATATGATAGTTTCTCCAAATGATGAAATGTCTTGTCCAAAACATGGAGAACATTCTCTTGGAGAGCAATGAAAAGGGCACAAACACCTCCGACCGAACATGGACTTGTGGTTGCCTTCTCTGAGCCTCTCTAGGAAATCACACTTGTTTGCCAACTACCGTCTATTGCTCTTGCAATAGCAGATACGGCGACATCCCAGAGAGGGCCCTGTTGGCAATTTGTTCCCTAGCTCTCTAAATTCACTCTCCGAACGCCACTTGTCCTGCCTTCTTAACTCTTTCTATGGGTCTCATTGCTAACTTCACTCTAAATCATTTGTGAAAAATTCCTCTCAGCCCAGTTCTGTGGAGACAGTGCCTCAGATAGGGGTTGTGTGAAGAAAACCCGACTAGTAGAAAATGTAACTATGTGAGGATTTTTTTCTCTCTCATACTGATGTCATGAGGTAGACAGTTGCTGGCTTCATTTCAGTGGCTCAAAGGTATCAGGCCCAAGGCTGTGGTATCAGGCCCAAGGCTGTGGCCTAATGTTCAAAGTAGCTTGGGAAACTCCAGAAATCAAGGCCATTTCCCCCAGAGGAAGATGAAGAACCAAATCAGAAAGGGGAGACATCTGTACCTAAGAAGCACAGGCGTTCCCAGAACTGCCTTGTGACTTTTGCCTATCCCTCAAGGGCTGGACTATCACTTGGCCTACCTAGGGGTCCCAGAATCTGAGGTGGGAATATGGCTTCCAATGCTCTGTGGTAAGAGGAGAGAAGGGAAGGCTGCTTGAATGGGTGATGAAAGAGTCAACCACAGGGTGTGTCCCAGGCAGGACTTCCAGGAATACTAAGATATAATACAGAAATAGTAAAGATAGAGAAATAGGCTTACTCAGAATGGATTTCTTATCATGCAAATACAACACAGCACGTTTATGGACACATTTATGGGCACTCATCCAGAATTGCTTTCTTCCACTTCGATTCATTTTAAAACAAAGATCCCTATAAAAAAAAATATTCATTCTTGGGGCACTTGGGTGGCTCAGTCAGTTGAGCATCTGATTCTTGGCTTCAACTCAGGTCATGATCTCACAGTCATGAGATCAAGCCCCACATCAGGCTCCCAGCTCAGCTTTTGAGTCTACTTGGGATTCTCTCTCTCCCTCTCCCTCTGCCCCTCCTCCTACTCCAGTTTTTTTCCCTCTCTCTTTCAAATAAACTAATAAATCTTTTTTAAAAAAAACTGTTCACTTTTTACAGTCCATAAGCAAATAAACAATGTATATACATATATCAAATCATCATCACATTGTATACTTTAAATATCTTGTAATTTTATTTGTCAATTATACCTCATTTTTTTAAAAAAGCCATGGAAGTATTAATAAAAGAAGAGATACAGAAGCAAATATCGACAGCATACCCCCAAGTACTCACCAAGAAAAATCTTCCCAAAGGATTCTGCACACTGTTTTCATTGGTGTTCTCTTTCCGCTGTACAAAGATGAATCAAGTTATGTCAGTCATCAATATCTTGATTCCTCTAAGTCCCCTTGATTCAAACCAAGGATCCTGGAGATAGGATTGCATTTCTCTAGCAGATCTGCCTCCAGGGAGAGAACACACTTGTCAAGAGGACTTGGGACATTAGAACTGTGATGCTCAGAGCAGTGATTCTCGAACTTTAGCATTCAATGGGAGAGCCTAGTAAATCATAGTTTACTGAGGCCTCCCATAAGAATCCGGTTCAGTAAGCCTACAGTGAGGCAATTTACATTTTTAGCAAGTTCCCAGGTGATGATTGATGATGCTGGCCAGAGGACCATACTTTGAGAAACAATGCTTTCACTGAAAGGTACAAAAGAGAGGCACCTGTCTGGCTCAGTCGGTAGAGCATATGATTCTTGATCTTGGGGTTAGGAATTCAAGCCTCACATTTGGTGTAGAGTTTACTTCAAAAAAAAAAAAAAAAAAGATATGGAAGATACATTTAAAGGTGGTAGGATGCTGAGAAAGAGCACATGTAATATTGCATCTGTGAAGGAAATGGCATGGTTACCAGGAAAAGGGAGTAGAGCAGGGAAGGGCGTAAGCAAGGACTATATGCTAGGACTGTGCTAAGGGTCTTGTGTACATGTAACCCTCCTAAAACCCTGTGTATCAGGAATTTTTATTCTCCCCATTTTACAGGGAGACAACACAACCTCACTGGCCACCTAAGTGGAGAACCCCGAATTTGAATTCACCAAGTTTAATGGCAGTTTTTGGTAACTACAACCATGTTTGTCTGACTTTAAATCACTTCTTTATTTTGAAATGAGCATCATCCCAAAAAACCCTCGTGATTTCTTTCTGTGGGCAACCTGGAGAATTTCTCATAAGGCATACTTTAGATTCTCTCCTCCTCTGCTGTTGATAGTATCGATGTGAAAGAGAGAGATGTGAGAGAGGCAGCAGGTCAGGAGGGGGCAGGGTAAGCTGGTTTTGTGGAAGGGCCTCACAGTTTGGAGGGTTTGCCATAACAGGTCTGGGCCTCAATCTTCTTTAGCAGCTACTAGACCCTCATGTCACCAATGGATCAAATGCCAGCTTGTTCGTTTCCAGTCAAGGACAATGCATCCTTACAGAGGTCACCGGAATACTTATATTCAATCTCGGGAGCACATTCTTCCAGCAATGAAAATACCTGAGACCCAAATTAGTCATCAGAATGCAATTTGTTGAGTAGAGAATCAGACCAGAAGAAGTAAACACAGGTGCTAATAGTCAGCCAGCAGCCCCTGGTCCGGTGGGGTAGGTGTTTCTAGCCAGCATGCGTTCTAATACCTATGTCCATGCCATACTCACCATTGAATAGTTTTGGTATTTAGATCACCTAGATGATAAAACAGAAAAGCACCCATCACAGCTACTCTATAAGAATGGTTAGTTTAGAAACTAGCAATGATGTTTGAAATGATGATTAATTATTGAAAATGATCAGTAATAAAAATCACTGAAATGGTGACTAATTATTGAGTAGAATGTCTCCTTGAAGAAATATATTATTAAACATTCAGTATACTTTGAATTAGAAAGATAACCTAAGGAATTTTCAAGTGAAAAAATTTTTCTTAATATTTATGTATTTGGCTAAGAAGTCATCTTCAGTTTGCTGGAAAATTCAGTTCTATGCCAAAGCGAATTCCCACAGGATATTAATGAGCATATGTACCAAGAAACAAAAGACTAACTGTAAATCCCCTAGCACTGGGTCTCCTGGATCTGCCCTCTTTGGGGCTAAACAGACAGTGTAATAACATGAGTACTTGCTTAAACATAAAGAACAGCTACTATTTTCACAGATGTAAGAGAGTCAAATGTCAGTCATAGGGCCACATTTAAAGAGAGTTAATTTATTATGTTGGTGATTTTAACTTCCCTCGAGATGTACATGTATACTTGGCGTGTGTTTCTAAGAATTATGTTCACATATAAAGTCACGCATTTTAAAAGATGCTCATAACCTCATTTTCCAAAGATATTCACACATAGCCCAAATGCTGCCCAAGTATGTAAGAAACTGGAAAATGTTAATAATGTAACATTATCCGAGATGTTGAAGTATTCCAAATGTTGAAGTATTGAGTGGTTCTAGTCAATTCCCGAAGCCTTAGGAGCTCCCCGTTCTAGTGACTGCTACAAAAGGAAACAATTATGTGTGAAGTAGGCTATGGTCTTCTTACTCAGTCTGCATAAAACACAGATGAGCATTACACACAGTCATCCCTGAAGAGTTTAATGGGAAAGTATTAAAAGATGAAAACTTTCAGGGTGCCTGGGGGGGTGCTCAGTCCGTTCATGTCTGACTCTTGGTTTTGGCTCAGGTCATGATCTCAGGGTGGTGAGATGGATCCCTGAGTTGGGCTCTGCACTCAGTATGGAGTCTTCTGGAGAGTGTCTCTCTCCCTCTGTCCCTCCGCATGTGCCACAAGTTGGCACCCACACGTGCACTATCTCTTAAAAAAAAAAAAAAAAAAAGATTGAAAACTTTCTAAAAAGCTGGCAAAATCAGCCGCATCAACACAGATCACAGGCAATTTTTTTACTGTTATGCATCAAAAAGTATTTCAAACTCTATAAATTCATATGCTATTCCTTTGAGCGCATAAAATAAGCTTTATTTCTAGAACTTTCATAAGCATGAACAAGAACCATTTAAAAATGCCCTCAAAATAAACGTTTCTCAGAGTGTGGAATTTTAAAACGTAAAGCTTTCAACCATATGGCAGTTGAGCAAAAAAATAAATAAATAAATAAACTAAGCAAATGTGATATTCCTTTAAAAAACGAATAGGATTACCACACTCATGGGAGCTTTTAGTTTATTAAAAAAACAAACACTTCAAGTTAACGGCGGGGAGGACTGGTAACCTGGTGTCTGGCGCCATCTACTGAACAGCGACGGTAACTTGCTCCCAAATGTTTCTTCAGCGGCGTCAATTAGTGTTTAATTAACATAAGAAATGAGGACTTAGGTGAAAATGACTGGAAAGTAATCTGAAACGTAAAAATAAAAGCTGATTTATAGTGGCCCTTTATCCTTTTTGAATGGCCAGTTTTTCTAAGAAAATACCGATTTTTTTGTTTGTTTCAAGTTTTTTTGTTTGTTTTTTTTTATTCCAGTTAGTTAACATAATAGGGTAATATTAGTTTCAGGAGTGGAATTTAGTGACTCATCACTTACATATAACACCCAGTGCTCATCACAAGTGCCCTCCCTAACCCCCATCCCCCCACCCATCTCCCCTCTGCCAATGGTCAATTTGTTCTCTGTGGTTAAGGGTCTGTTTTATGGTTTGCCTCTCTCTTTTTTTCTCCTTTATAGTCATCTGTTTCATTTCTTAAATTCCACATGTGAGTGAAATCATACGGTATTTGTGTTTCTCTGACTGACTTATTTCACTCTAGCTCCATACGTGTTGTTGCAAATGGCAAGATTTTCGTTCTTTTTGATGGCTGAGTAATATTCCATGTGCGTACATATGTATGTATATGTACCACACCTTCCTTATCCATTCATCTATTGATGGATATTTGGACTCTTTCCATTTTTTGGTTAGTGTTGCTAATGCTGCTTATAAACGTCAGGGCACATATGTCCCTTCGAGTCAGCATTTTTGTGTCCTTTGGGTAAATATCTTGTGCAGTTGCTGAATCATAGGGTAGTTCTATTTTTTTTTAACTTTTTCTAAGGACCTCTTTACTGATTTCCAGAGTGGCTATACTGTTTGCCTTCCCACCAACAGTGCAGGAGGGTTCCCCTTCCTCCACATCCTCACCAACATCTGTGGTTTCCTGCATCTAAGAAAATATGTTGATCTAAATATTTACAAAATACACAAATACAGAAACTTGAAAGATTTGGGCAAAATGGGAAAATGAATAGGACCAGGTTTGGGAATGAATCTCTAAGGTCACTTACCACAAGGAGATGGGCGCTGTGGGTTACCACAGATCTGGTGCTGGTGACCAAAAGTCACTCGATCAGTCAAAATTAAGCACCTACTTTTTCTCCTGTTCTTAATTAAAGCCGGTTATCTAACCTAATATAAATTCAGATCTCCTATGAATTAACATTATGGAAAATTTATTATAATAAGTTTACCGCCTTGTGGTAACAGGAAAAACTCTGAAGGCAGTTTTTGAAATTATCAAAGAAAAATAAATATGTAATGCATATGGTAGATCTTGACTAGAAGTTTCCACCATCAACTGTGCTGGAGGGAGTATGAGGCTCCAGGGTTCTGCTTGTACTCTGTAAACTAGAACCTTGTGGGAGGCTGGGAACTGAAAAATTTCATGTGCAGCTATGTTTCTTGGTGGCCATTCTTATGAATACTCCTTTCCCACCCTTCATATAGCCGTGTATTTATTCCTTTGTTTCACACCTGTCTCCCAGAAGACCAACATTAGACTATCTCTATGGTATTCCCCATTCTGTACTTAGTTGCCCCCACATGCCTGATACATGGACTCACATAGTAAATACCCAACAAACATTTTAATTAACTAATTAAAATGTTGACTGGGGCCAAAGGTGAGGGAGTGGGGTGGACTTGGGAAAACAAAAAGAGGACAATGAAATAAAAGAAGAAAGAAAAATCAAGAGGCCTAATTCATTGACCCTCTTACTAGAAGCAGAAATTGCCCAAGGCATTTGTAGACCTGCACAATATTTATTTAGAATATGAACATCTATGTCGTATATGCATATTTTTAAATTCCAACTGGTATTTGATAGAAATACACAATGTTTCTTGTAAAAAAAAAAAAGTCACTGCAAATGGCTGAAGGCTTAAACAGTAGCTCAGCTGGTATTTCAATCAAGGTTCCATCAGAGAAATAGAACCAGGAGGAGCTATGTGTAATAAGGGATTTAAAATAGTGATTTGACCCAACCAAACTGTGGGAGTTGGTTAAACCAGACATCGAAGGCTTTTGTTTCCAGTGCTGGGGCCCAGAGTGAGTGGGGCAGGCACTCAGGAAGGAAAGGTGGATGTGAGTGGGAGAGAGAGAAAGGAAAGATTGGAAGCTGTTAGGACATGAGATGGAGCACAGATGGACAAGCTCAAGCCCACCTCTCTCACTGCTCCCAGCTTCCAGGATGCGAGTGACCTGCAGGTGAACCTAGCACTCTTGTGCCAAAGCTAAGTGCTCCAGCCTAGCACAGGAGCTGGAGGAGATGCGGGCCTGGTTCCTGTCCCTTTAAACCAGATGAGCCAGCAGAGAGTAAGACCACGCATGAGCAGGCAGCTGCTATGCTGCACCCACCCTCTGCGCATGAAAACTACTTGCTGCTGCTTGGCCTCCCCCTTCCAAGTCTCACATGCAAATGCCCCCGTGGAGGACGTTAACTCTGGAGGGAACTCTGCAGGGAAGGGAATTATGGAAACATTTGATAGTATTCAACTACCAATTTTCTTTGGGTAAAGATTTTCAACTACAAAATTGAAACTTCTTCGTAGAGATAAAGCCCAAGGTTGTTTATTTCTTCTTGCTTGAGCTTCATATGTGGTGTCTTCCAAGGAGTATGTCCATTTCTTCAAACTAGTTGAAGGTACTGACTTACCATTGTTCGCAACATTCCATTTTATCCCGTTAATGTATATGGACCTATAGTGATGTCTCCTCCTTTCGATCCTGGAATTGGCCCTTGCCACCTTGGATCCAATTACTCTCATTGCATTTAGGTTTCCCAGTTCAGTGACAGCAGTTCCCACTGTAAGTTGGGGTCTGCAAAGAACAGCAATTACAAAGTTCCCCAAGGATGCCAGCGCTCCTTTTGCAAACATATTTCTCATAGTACTTGTGAAAGGTGTGTATTCTGGACCCTCCCAGTGTGGGTAAACAGGTCTGAAGTGACAAATCTACTCTAACATTCCAATCTCCCTTAGCCACGTGATGCATTTAATAGGATTCTGGCCTATGTAAGCCACCATAACGTGTTAGCTATTAAGATTACCTCAAAATTAACATGCGTTCATTCTTGTAACTTTACACTGAAATTAATGTAAGTAGGCTTCTCCTCCTGCAGACGCCATTGGCTTTAAGTATGATTTCAGCACTTGACATAAGTTTGACTTTGTAAAATTTGAACCAGATCAAAGATGGCTAGTGTCCGTTGGAGCGAGCAGACTCCATTCAAGGCTAAGTTTTACTGTGTTGTATTTGCTGGTATGAGATTCCTGGCATTCCCTTGGAATATTCAATAGAGTCACCTGTAGTTAAAACAAAATAAAACACAGAGCAAAAAGGCAACTCGTGGGATGGAATATTATCAAAAAAACCAATCACAAAAGACAAGTGCTGGTGAGAAACGGGAACCTTATATGCCATTGGCTGGAAGGCAAACAGGTGCAGATACTGCAGGAAACAGTTTGGAGGCCCTCAAAAACTTGAAAAATAGAAGTACCATCCAGCAATTCCACTTTGGGGTAGATAGCCAAAGGAAATGAAAACAGGATTTTGAAAAGACATCTGTACTTGCAGGAACATTGTAACATTATCCACAGAAGCCAAGATAAGGAAACAACCTAAGTGTCCACCAACAGATGAAGGGGTAAAGAAGGTGTGGTATGGATGCCCAGCGAAATATTATTCAACCATGAGAAAGAAGGAAATCCTGTCATTTGTCACAAGATGGATGGGACTTGAAAGCATTCTGCTAAGTAAAATAAGTTAGAGAGAGACATGGGAGCATGAGTGTGGGGAGGTGTGGTACAAGGAAGAAGACATACATGTTTTGTTCTTGGTTCCTGGAATTTCCTGAGTTAAAAAAAAAAAAAAAAGAATGCCTTTGTTAGGCTAATAAAGCAGCTTAGGATGGGCCCCTAGAAATTTCCAGGATGGGGGTGGCCTACAGAAAGACCAAGCGTGTGACTGAAAGTTTGAGGCTTTTGGCTACCGGAAATCCAGGGAAGAGAGGGGGCCTGGAGATTTGAATTCAGTCTCTTGGCTGGTGAGTCAATCAGTCGTGTCTACATGACATAACTCTGGACCCCGAAGGTCAGCAGCGCTTCCTGGTTGGTGAACGCACCCAGCGGGTTCACTGAATGCTGATACACCAGGAGGACGATGCGCTCGGAATCCGTGGGCCAATGGCAGAGAAGCTTTGTGTTTGAGACCTTCCCCAGACCTCACCCTACATATATCTTGCATAATCAAAATGTCATCTTAAGGATAAAAAAAAATCAAACAAACTAGTTGTAGTGAAGTTGTAATTTTTACAGAGTCAACTTAACTAAGCTGGGATGACTACTGATTCAGACAACATAGATGAATCTCAAAATCATGATACTGAGGAAAAGAAGGCAAACAGAAAAAGTACACACTGTGCGATTCCATTTTTCTGAAAACCTGGAAAAGACACCTCTAATCTGTAGTGACAGAAAGCAGACCAGTTGTTGCCTGGGTGAGGCATGGCGGGGAAGGGTGCTTGGACAGGGCCCAGGAACTCTTTGACACAATGGAAACGTTGTGTTTTGATCTTGGTGGTAATCATAGGGGTGTAGAAATGTTTCAAAAAATCACTGAAATATACCTTTTTTTTTTTTAGATTTTTATTTATTTATTTGAGAGAGAGAGGGAAAGAGAGAATGAGCAGTAAGGAAGGGCAGAGGCAGAGGGAGAGGGAGAAGCAGACTCCCTGCTGAGCAGGAAGCCTGATATGGGGCTTGATCCCAGAACGTGGAGATCATGACCTGAGCTGAAAGCAGATGTTTAACCGACTGAGCCACCCAGGTACCCCCTGAAAGGTACCTTTTTAACGAATGCATTTTTATTGTGCATAAACTGTATCACAATAGAGCTGACTTATTTAAAAATTGGGGCTTGACTGAGTCCAGGTTTTCCACTATGAGCTGTAGGATTGTTTCTCACTTAATCTCTCTGCGGGCTAACTTTGAAGAATTCTGAATTCCAGCTACTGAGGAAGCATGTTCTGAAAACTGAAAAACAGCAGGTTCAAACCATCCCACAGTCCTACAGTCCCTTCCCCTGCTCAGGCTCGCTCTCTCTCTCTCTGTCAAGTAAGTAAATAAAATCTTTTAAAAAAATGTAAAAACTGTACCAAGAACAGGAGTGACAGTTCAGCCCCACAGGTGACACAAAATGATTAGTCCAAAGAGGCTTATTTATTTATTTGACAGAGAGGGACACAGCGAGAGAGGGATCACAAGCAAGGGGGAGAGGGTGAGGGAGAAGCAGGTTGCCTGCGGAGCAGGGAGCCCGATGCGGGGCTCAATCCCAGGACCCTGCGATCATGACCTGAGCCAAAGGCAGACGCTTAATGACTAAGACACCCAGGTGCCCAAGACCATATATTTTAAAGTTTTAATACTAACATTAGTCCACCCAGAGCCTGCTTATTGGCGTGATACTATGACAGCCTTCGGCCAGCACACTTAGGCTCACAGCTACCTTTTAATCTTTTTATCCTGTATCATTCTGCACCAAAAGAAGGAGGAGGAAGTTGACAGTGAGAGAAAGGGAAGACACGAGAATAAAAAGTCAACAGCCACAGAAAATAGCATATTTTCTTCCTGCTTGTGGTCAGAATAACTTTTTATCATTGCCAAAAGGAAAGGCTACTGCATTTGTATTTCTCACCTATAAATGTGCAAGGAACATCGGCTATAAAAAGCTCGCTTGGTGCTCTGGCTCCGGCAGGGCGTGTAGCCTTCACTTCCTCTTTCCTCCGAGGTTCATCACGGCACAGAACAGAGGCCTGAAGGAGTCATCGTGACAAAAGCAAAATGAAAACCCAGACAATTCTTATAAAATGTGAATTTTCTCTGAGTGCAAGATATTTAGCCTCTTAACGTGTGTTATATCTATCAGCTCTGTCAAACTCTGTACAAGTGTGATTTCATTCTGGAAAAAAAAGAGAGAGACAGAGAGACATTTCCACCCTCCTTAAATTAAAAACAAAACAAAACAAAACAAAACAACTGTTTAAAGTCATTGCAATAGCAAATGATTTATTTGTACTTGAAAAGTCTTTATATGATGTATATGTATTCACGAGGAAGTTGAAAAACTTCCTCTCTCTCAAGTGGTTAAAAGGAAAACCACGGGGTCCAAAATCTTTGTGACTTTTTAAGTTGGAAGATTAAAGACTTTCTGATATGAGGAATTTGAGAAACAAGACAGAGGATCATAGGGGAGGGGAGGGGAAAGTGAAACAGGAGGAAACCAGAGAAAGACATAAACTGTAAGAGACTCTTAGCTCAGGAAACAAACTGAAGGTTGCTGGAGGGGAGGGGAAGGCAGGAGGGATGGGGGGGTGATGGACAATGGGGAGAGCATGTACTAAGGGGAAAAAAAATAGTTAAATAATAGGAAAAAAAATAAACATAACCTTTTAAACCCCCCAGAAAAAAACTGTTTCTGAAAGTTGAATCAGTCCTCATAAAGATTAAGTATCATTTTCATGATTTTTTTAAAGACTATATTTATTTATTTGACAGAGAGACACACGAGAGAGGGAACACAGGCAAGGGCAGTGGGAGAGGGAGAAGCAGGCTTCCCACCGAGCAGGGAGTCTGATGCAGGGCTCCATCCCAGGACCCTGGGATCAGGACCTGAGCTGAAGGCGGACACTTAACAACTGAGCCACCCAGGCGCCCCTCTTGATTTTTATTTTTACCAGCAGAGGATCAAAATGCCTTTTGCACTTTATGGTGGAAGGAAGAGACCGTGTTCTCAGTATGTTCAAAATCACAGAACTTCTCTACCGGGATTTAATATGAAACACAATGGTTATCTCCTTATTGCCCAGTGTTCTTCCAGGAACAACAAAATGTGAGCAAATAAGACAGTTTAAATGTCTACGTTCCTCCCGGTTTTGATTGTTGTGTCCTGAGTTTCTACACTTAGCCTTGTCTCCTGAGGCCTTACTTCATCTGAGTCCCCTTCAAAGTCTGCCTCCATTCTGTCATACACCACACACACCCTCTGAGCTCACTTCTTGTCTGGGACACGCAGGATGAGTTGTGCCCATGGAGGTTCTCCCCGCAGACGGCTCCTGAATGGACTTCCCGAGTGGATGGAGGCTGAGGAACAGGAAACAGAATGACTGATTCCACACTTCTATACTCCAGCAGATGCACTAGAGGGAAGAGACATAAACACATCGACGAAGCTCAAATATTTCCTAGGTACAAGCCACCAGTCAGAGACTGATGTATGTGGACAGCTCTATTTAATAATCACAAACACACATTAGGAGGGTTTAATCCTACTAGTCATTCATATTTTAGGTTAACATCCAGTTTAGTTTAAAATGTGGTTTAGGGGGAACCTGACTGGCTCAGTCGGTGGAACGGGCAGCTCTTGGCCTCAGGATTACGAGTTCTAGCCCCACACTGGGTGTCGAGATTGCTTAAACAAATAAACTTTTTTAAAAAGAGAGAGAGAGAAAAGAAAAAAATAATAAGATATACTCTTGTTTGTGCTGACTTTGGTAATACATATACTAAAATCGGAATGATACAGGTAAGATTAGCATGGCCCCTGGGCAAGAATGACTCACAAATTCTATATTTATGTTAATATATATTTTAATATGTATAATTTAATATAGTTTTATTTATTTAATATATTATTTAATATACATTATATAAAACATTTTTTGAATTTTTATTATATATAATATGGAATATTACTCAGCCATAAAAAAGAATGAAATCTTGCCATTTGCAATGACTGGAATGAAGATAGAAAGCATTACGCTAAGCAAAATAAATCAGTCAGAGAAAGACAAATACCATACGATTTCACTCATATGTGGAATTTAAGAAACAAAACAAATGAGCAAAGGAAAAAAGAGAAGGAGAGGGAGAGACAAACCAAGAAACAGACTTTCAACTCTAGAGAGCAAACTGATGGTCACCAGAGGGGAGTGTGTGGGGGATGGGTGGAACAGGTGATGGGGATGAAGGAGACACTTGTCTCAATGAGCACCAGGTGTTGTATGGGAGCACTGAACCACTCTATTGTACACTGCATATTAATTAACTGGAATTAAAATAAAAACTTCAAAAGCCAAAAAAGATAGCTTTGTTTGAAAGAGAAGATGAAGTCACAGGCAGGTCTGAATGAAATTTCACACAGTGGAATTCAGGGTAGCTAATGAGATGGCACCGACGAGACACTTGATAAATATTTCTGAATGAATAAATGAATGATTCAGAAAGGAAAACAGAACTAAGAGACAAACGGCCTTATGAGCAAATTCTCACGTTGGAGAAAGGGACAAAGATTAGGGAAGCTGCCTGTTAGACCATTTTCATGGTTGAGAATATCTTCTGTAACAAAAATAAATAACTCTCTCCAAATTAGTCAATAACTTCAATAAAGTTCATTTCAAATTTCATTAAGTTTTTGTGTGGAACTTGGCAGGCCAATGTTAAATTTCATCTGAAGGAAGAAAGGTCCAAGAAATCAAAACTTTTTTTGTGAAAAATGTCCTTGCTAAAAATGTCCTTGCTAAATATCACTATACAGGAAACTACTAAATCACTACATGTTAATTACAATGGAATTAAAATAAAAACTTCGTTTAAAAATATCATTATCAAGTATAATGATTAAGTCATTAAGATTTTGACACAGTAAAGACAAAAGGATAGTTAAAACATATTAGAAAGTAAATATGGAAACCTGCTCTATCCCTGAGCTAACAATATAAATCAGTGAGGAAGAATTAATTATTCAATAAATAGTTTGAGGTCAATTGATTAGCCATATGAAAAAAGATAATGTAGATGCTAAACTCACACCAGATCTAAAACTCCATTTTAGGAGTATTAAAACCCTAAATATGAAAAAAATTTTTTAGTTTCAGAAAAAAAATGCAGGAGAATAACTTTTTTGAATTGTGATATTCGGGAAAGAAGTCTTATTTAAGATACAGGAAGCATAAACAGTTAAGGGGAAGAATCAACTGGTTTAATGTCATCAAACCTTAAAACCTCTGCATGAAAAAGGGCACCATTAAAAAGTGAGAATAGGGGCGCCTGGATGGCTCAGTGGGTTAAAGCCTCTGCCTTCAGCTCAGGTCACGATCCCAGGTTCCTGGGATCAAGCCCCACATTGGGCTTTCGGCTCAGCAGGGAGCCTGCTTCCCTTCCTCTCTCTCTGCCTGTCTCTCTGCCTAATGGTGATCTCTGTTTGTCAAATGAATAAATAAAATTTTTTTTTAAGTGAGAATAACTAAAACCTCTAAATTGCACACTTTTTAAAGGGCTATTTGTATGGCACGCAAATTATATCTGAATAAAGCTAACCTTCAAAAAGTTAAAAGACAGGGTGCCCGGGTGGCTTAGTCATTTAAGCGTCTGCCTTCGACTCAGGTCGTGATCCCAGCGTCCTGGGATCCAGCCCCGCATCAGGTTCCCTGCTCAGCAGGAAGCCTGCTTCTCCCTCTCCCACTCCCCCTGCTTATGTTCCCTCTCTTACTGTGTCTCTATCAAATGAATGAATAAAGTCTTTTTTTTTAATTTAAAAGACTTAAAACAATGAATACTTACTGCTTCCCACCCACAAAAATTGACAAAAATTTTAAAGACTCACAATACCAAGTGTATGCATAGATGCGGAGTCCATTATCGGAATAAACCTAGGGAGGGTATAAAGTGTTACAACCACCTTGAAAAGAAATTGGTCAATTTCCACCAAATGCAAAATGTTGGGACCCTATCACCCAGAAAGCTCATTTCCACATGTATATGCTATAGAAACTTGAGCCCATGTGACCTACAAAGCGAATACAACACATTCACAGCAACATCGTTTTAACACCAACAAACTTCATAATCATCTAATCGATCACTAAAAGGGAAGTGTTTAGATTTTGAAAATTCATAAGGGAACTGCTGTACAGCAGGTTAAGATGAATGAATAAAGCTGCACGAATCACGGAATCATCGTGGAGAAAATAAGTTGTTACCTCTGGAGAGGGCTGGAGGGGAAAAAAATCTGAAAGATACAAAGGGACACAAACAGAGCTCCAACTCTATCTCTAAAATGTTTTATTTTGTATTTCCAAAATCTAAAAAATCCAAAATAAATATAAATTTTAAAAATGTTGTTTTTAAGATCTGGGTCATGTTACTGGATTGTTATTATGTCATTTTCATGTTTTTTATATTTGGAATAATTTCACAGGAAATAAAATGCCCTTGTGGCTTTTAATAAACATGATTCTGAAATTATAGCAAATCATACTTTTGGTAAGAGAGCATCAGTCCTATCTGTACACTTCATCATCAAAAAATTTTAAATTAAAGGGATAGTAGTAGACGGTTTCAGTTATGCAGGATGGATAAGTTCTAAAAATCTGCTGTACAGAATTGTATCTATAGTTAACAGTACTATATTGTGGATTTTAAAATTCATCAAGGATGTGGATCTCATTTTGAGTGTTCTTATAAGAACAATAGATAGGGACGCCTGGATGGTTTAGTCGGTTAAGCGTCTGCCTTCTGCTCAGGTCATGATCCCAGGATCCTGGGATCGAGCCCCACATCACTGTCAGTCGTCAGACTCGCTGCTTAGTGGACAGTCTGTTTCTCCCTCTCCCTCTCCCTCTCTCCCTCCCCGCCCACTCCTGTGCTCGCACTCCATCTCTCTCTCTCTCAGATAAATAGATAAAATCTTTAAACAAACAACGAAAAAAAGATGGGTGAATAGATAGATAGATAGATAGATAGGAATAGTAGCAAAGATTTACAGAATGCCCTAGAAACAGGTCCTATAAAATGAAAAAACTATTCCCTGCATTCTTAGTAAAACATGCATGTAAGGGTGACACACAGAATCCCTAGAATTTAATCCAATCTATTCATCCCCCTTCGATATGGAACTTACTATGTATTGATGAAATATTCCTGATAGATCATTCCTTTTGTCTTTGAAAACCAGATCACGTTCCTTCTGTGACTTCCCTAATATGTCATAATAAGGTAATAGCCCCAATAATGAACCAAGTTTTTTACTAGCCCCTCAATTTACTTTTTTAGATAAAAAAGACCCAGCTGTCAGCACCTGGAGAACCCCGGAAACAGGAACTCATCGGGGGAGCAGCAGGCATCCACTGGATTTGTTTCCTTTATCATTAGGTGACTCCAGCTGTGGTCTCTTTCACCTTGGAGGAGCTGTGAGTGAATGAGAAAACAGGCAAAGAGGGGCATTAAGATTAAAGAAGGGTGTGAGCCTGACAGGCAGTGAGCGAGAAATGCCTGGCAATCTTCCAACCCTAATGGAAAACCGAGCAAGGAGAGCACATGCATAATGTCACAGGAAGAAGATCTCGACCTAATGGACCTTGCACCAAACCTCACACTGAAAATAGGACTAAGGGTATGGGCACCCAGCTGGCTAAAGTCCGAAGAGCATGCAACTCATGATCTTGGGGTGATGGGTTCGAGCCCCACGTTGGGTATAGGGATTACTTAAATAAATAAACTTTTTTAAAAAGAAAATATAAATAAGGGTAAATATCAAAGTCTTTACTTAGATGCAAAAATCCCAGTACTACATTTATAGGATTAGGACTAAATCAATTAGCAGCCATATGTTAATTTTTTTAACTTAATGGACCAAATACTCCTTGTCAGGAAACAATGAATTATGGTTAAAAACCAAAAATGCCACTGCAGCTTCAGACAGAATCTAGAAGGAAGAGAGTGCTTGCTGGCCAGGTCCAGGGGGCCTAATAACAACGTCTGGGGCTCTGCGTTTCATTCTGAACACGGTGTTTTAAGAGTTGCTTGAACACATATAAAGAACAGTAAAAATGGTGAGGAAACCAATAACTCTTTTATGAGGAAGAGAGGAGGAATGATGAAGAGAGCTGAGCTCCTATGGCTGTCAGCAAGGAGTGAAATCAAAGGGCAATCTTAATCCTACTGGACACAGACAACATCTGTAGTCACGTCACAAGGGTGTTTGATTCATGGTGGGCCCATAGTGAAAACCACTTCTCATGCTGGTATTATAGGGGTCTGGAAATGGGGTGCTGTTCCCACTGCAAAGATAAAACTCTTAATTCTCCTCCCTACACCTGTTTCTCCCCCTGGGTCTTCTCAGTCCAGGAAATAACAGAAATAGCCACCAGATTGTTCAAGTCAAACCTCTAGCAGTTATCCTTGATCTCGTATCATAACGACATCCAGTCCATCAGGAAACCTATCAGTTCTATCTCGAAAACATATCCCAATCCCATCCAATTGTCTCCATCTTTACCGTCATTGCTGTAATAATACAAGTCGCTCAACCATGTCCTCTGCTCTCATGCCCTCCCTCCTCTAGCCTGTCTCCCCAGCTGGTAATCCTCCTTCAAAATGGCTGGAATTTCACAACTCTCCCCTCCTAACTCACAGAGAGTTTTCTTTCTTTCCTTACAAATCCCTGCGTGATCGGGGCCCTGCCTGCCTCTGTGTCCTCTTCAAGCATCCCTGCCAGCCTTGTCCCCTGCAGTGAACTGTGTCCCCCAAAACGATAGGTTCGATCCCTAATCTCCCCCTCATACTTGTAAATGTAAGCTTACTTGGAAATAGAATCTTTCCGGATATAAGCAAGGTGTGATGTCATTACAGAAAGCTTTCATCCAGTGGCGGCGGTCCCTACAAGAAAAGGAAAAGATCACATGAAGAGAGAGACACAAAGAGAGCATGTGGAAGATGGAGACAGAGACAGAAGGACTGTACCTACCAGCCGAGGGTCACCAGGGATGTCTGGTGACCACCAGAAGCTAGAAAGAGGCAAACAAATTCCTCCCCTAGAGCCTTCAGAAGGAGTAAAGTCCAGCTGACAGCTTGACTTGAGACCTCTGGGCTCCGAATGGAAAGGCAGTAAATTCCTGTTGTTTTAAGATACCCAGTTTGTGGTGATTTGTGACAAAACCCTAGGAAATGAATACACCCATGGAATTCAAGTCGCACTGACTTCTTTGGGTTCCTGATGTAGGGGCTCTGTTCTAACTCTTTTTCTTTGCCCAGAATGTTCTTCTTCCCATCTTCATATGACCAGCTCCTACATGTCATCACTATTTAAATGTCCCTTCCTCTGTCACCAACCACTCAGCCTAAAAGAACCAGCAAGTCACTGTCTATCACACCAACCTGTTTTGGTTATTTGCATAATTTATAGCCAGCTCTCTGATGTTTTACATGATAATATATGGTCCGTGTCTCTCCACGATAACCTGTGTTCCATGAAAACAGGGACCACGCCTGTCTTATTGTGTCTCCCAGGTGCCCAGATAGTGCTTTGTACTTAATAGGTAGGGAACAAACTGGTCAAGGTTTACCCAGAACTGTCCTGGTTTTAGACCTTAGAGACCTGTGTGCTGAAAGGCCCGTCGGTCCCAGGAAAGCTGGGATGTCTAATCACCCTACTAGCAGACACTGTCAATCCAATTACCAAGAACGCTGGAAAATGAATGAATGAATGAATGAATGAATGAATGAATGAATGAATGAATCAACGAAGGAACCTTTTAAAGAAATTCTAAAATCTAACATAATGGGTGTAGTTGAACCTCTCAGTCACAAGGTGGCACTAGACTTCTAGATTTGTGAACACGCCAACTTTCACTGAGGTCGTCTCCACAGGAGGTAGAGTTACATCCTAAAATGTTAAGATATTCAGCTGTTTCTCATAGTACTATTAGAGACTTTTTAAGACTGACGTATAGTACTATATACCTCTGAAGAAATTTTAATTCCGATGTAATTTTCTGACGATCATTAAATGTTTCCACGTAGAAAAAAGGTAAATGTATAAATACCATGACTAATTTGTGTTTTAAATTTTATTTCTGAAACTTAACGTCACACTAACATGAAAAATATGGACAGATAAAATTATGGCCATGGTGACATCTTTTATCCAGAGATTTAAAAGTATAGCAAGGAGGGGCGCCTGGGTGGCTCAGTCGGTTGAGCGCTGGACTCGATTTCAGCTAAGATCCCGGTATCAGGGTTGTGAAATCGAGCCCCACGTGGAGCTCCATGCTAAGCGTGAGGCTGCCTGAGATTCTCTCTCTCCCTCTCCCGCTGCCCCTCCCCCAACTCATGCATGCACTCTCTCTGTCTCTCAAGAAGATAAACTTTTTTTTTCAATATTTCATTTATTTTTTTGAGAGAGAGAAAGAAAAAGCACAAGCAGGTGGAGGGACAGAAGAAGAGGAAGAAGGAGACTCCCCGCTGAGCAGGGAGCCAAATGTAGGGCTCGATCCCAGGACCCTGAGATCATGACCTGAGCCGAAGACAGATGCTTAACCGACTGAGCCACCCAGGTGCCCCAATAAATACACCTTTAAAAAATAAATTAATTAAATATAGCAAGTATTTATGTGTTCACCATAGTTACCATCTGAAGATTTTGATAGCTACAGGGGGAAAAAAAAGCGTGCCAGAAAAATCTAATGTCAGAAATGTTCAGAGAGAAAACTTTCTGAAGTTTATAGATTTTAGGTAAGAAATACTCCCAAACGGGGGTTCATTTCCTCATAGCAGAACCTCATAGTCACAAAGTCAAAAGAGTTTTCCCCTCCAGCATTCTTGTTTGTGGTAAAGATTTATTGCTCTGATTATCCCAGAAGTTAAAGTCTGCTCCAGGAAGCCGTTTCTAAAACCGAGGTTGCAATTTACGGAGATTTCATCCTGTCTTATCTCCAGCGATCAAGGTAGTTCATTCTGAGCTCAGCAAGATTGTGACACAGTGTTTGTAAATTCATAAACATATTTAAGCAATATTTACATGCTATTTGTAAAGAATACATGTTTGTAGATGAAGTAAAGGCATGGGCTGACATGATGCTATCCTCATGTCAGTGGCCTCTGGGGAGAAATCAAGGGAAATAGGGCCAGGGAAGAATTCAAGGGGGCTTCAACTTTATCACTAATATGTATTTGTGGGTTTGTTTTTTTTTAAGATTTTATTTATTCATTTGATAGAGAAAGAGAAAAAGAGCACAAGCAGGGGGAGAGGCAGAGGGAGAGGGAGACGCAGGCTCCCCGCTGAGCAGGGAGCCTGACACGGGTCTCCATCCCAGGACCCTGGGATCGTGACCTGAGCCGAGGGCAGGTGCTTAACCGACTGAGCCGCTCACGTGCCCCTATTTATTTGGTTTTGACTAAAGTTTGGTACATTCTTGCGTGTGCAATGTTTGTTATATTACATACATTCTGTTTTCTTTCTTTTTAACTTTTCCAATGACGAAAAGAAGAAAAACAAATTAATTAATTGGAATTGTCCCCAAGAATCAGTTGACTTTCCTGCAATAAGTCTGTCAAGTCAAGGAATGAAACAGAGTATGTCCAAGCTGAGGGAGCCCTTGGCCTCCTTGTCTGAAACCTTCACGACCGCATACAAACCCAGGACGGATTCCTTTGATTGGAGGTTTTAGTGAGTCTGGGTATAAGTGGGTTTATTTCTTTTTAAACTTGTTATTGGGTAAGAATGTTTTGCAAAACACAGTTCTGATGAGAGTATTTTATAGATAACGGCCCCCACACTAGAGAGAGACTGAGGGCGCCGGAAATGAGGGGGGGGCAACTGGCAACCCCCTACCATAAACCAGCAGAAGATGACAGACTCACAGGGAAATCTCTGGCATGTTTAAAATGTCCTTCTCACGGTAACGGTTTCGTCTTTCACAAATGCAATGTAATGCAGGAGAGAAACCCAAGATCACCAGCTCAAACAATGCCCGAAGAATTCCAGGGGGTTCTTCCTGCGTTCAGTACCCTTCCAGAGACTTTTGATAGGTTTGAAGTAGCTACTTTTTAGAGAAAAGAGCTTTTTTTTTTTAAGTAATTTCAAAAAAATAATAATAAATAATAAAAATAAAAAAGTAATCTCGACATCCATCATGGGTCTCACACTCATGACCCAAGATCAAGAGTCCCATGCTATGGGGCGCCTGGGTGGCTCAGTTGGTCAAGCCACTGCCTTCAGCTCAGGTCGTGATTCCTGAGTCTTGGGATGGAGTTCCATATTGGGCTTCCCCTGCTCTGCAGGAAGCCTGCTTCTCCCTCTCCCTCTGCTTGCCACTACCCCTGCCTGTGTGTTTCCGCACTCTTTCTCTCTCTCTGTCAAATAAATAAATAAATAAAATCTTTTAAAAAAAGAAAAAAAAGAGTCGCGTGCTGTACCGACTGAGCCAGCCAGGAGCCCCAAGAAGACATATTTTTAAAATATCTTTATAGAGTGAGATTTTTTTCTTTACTATTCTCCAATATATTTATATCATTTTTTAGATCAATTCAAACTCAATGAAAAACTGCCGTCTTGGGGCACCAGGCTGGCTCGACCTGTAGAGCATGTGACTCTTGATCTCGGGGTTATAAGTTTGAGCCCCCACACTGGGGTGTAGAGATTACTTAAAAATAAAATCTTTTTTTAAAAAATTGCTATCTTACCATTAGTAAGGCTCAAATCCCCAATCAGGAAGCTAAAGCACACACAGAGGTAGAAAAAATACAGAAATAATAGTGGGATCCAGTCTCTCGTGAAAGGTCAACAGGGGTGAGTACACGAAGTTTCCATATAATGAAAGTTTACTACGCATATACCATAACTTTGCATTTATTTCAAAACCTCGAATGAAATGCTTTGCAAAATTTAGTTTGCACTTGACTCTTATAGTACAAAACCCAACTTAACCTTTTCTTCCCATTCAAGAGGCCAGTTGTTTTCCAGGGATGAACAGAGTGGCTTTCTCAGATGGTTGCCGGTTCACTTGTTTGTTTGGGAACTTAACTTCCTCCTCTTGAAGGCTGTCTTTTATTGGAACAGAGACAGGAGTAGTTACTTCTTGATGTATTGTTCATTTAGGGACGCATTTTGGTATATTTCTTTGTTTCTCAGATGTGTGTACCATTCAGGACAGGAACCTCCACAGGCACGTTGGACCGTGGCAAGGACCCATGGAGTTCTCCATAAAGCTGGCAATTAATTTAGTTTTCTCTCTTCGAAGATGAAAAAAATTAGATACACTTCAGAACTGACATTTTCCACTAATAGGGTGGTGCAGAGTCATGGAGAGAACGACCCAAGTCTTGTTTGTCTTTGCAAGGCTCTCACTGTAGCAATTAGAAGCATGGACTTGGTCGGGCCAGCTGAGCTCTGTGGAATACGGGGCAATTTACATACCCCCCCCATGCCTCCATTTCCTTATCTATGTGAAATGGCCATGGTAATAGTAGTATTTACCACATCAAGTCAAGAAGAAAAATATGAGTCACTATCTGCAAACCACTTAAAACCACGTCTGACACCTATAAAGTACAAGAATTATGATGTAAGCTATATTATACTTGAGAAAATTTTAAGGTAACATATTTTGGATCCGTATTTCTTCAGGGCACATATGTTCTTGATGTTTTCTACATGATTCTGAGAACAAATGTGTGTCTGGAGATGTAAGTCTGCCCAGGGCCAGTTTTCTGGGGCCTGTGACCTGTTCTGGGCTCCCATGTCCTTCTCAGAAGGACCCCTTGCTTGGTTTCATGTTCCGCTGTTACTGTCTCAAAATTCTTTTTTTTTTCTTTTCTTAGGAGCAAAAATTAATGGATTTTATTCTTTTTATTATGTTAAGTTAGCCACCACACAGTACATCATTAGTTTTTGATGTAGTGTCTTGAAATTCTTAATGACGGCCCTGATTCTATCTGAACTCTGTCTTCTGTCCTTGTTTCAAGTCCAGAGGCTCAAAGCTGGTCATCATGGCCTCTCTTGGCTCAAAGGTTTGGGGTCAACCTTTTTGGAGGAGTTTGAAAGCTCTGTCAGGCTCATTGTTCTGTCTCTCCACACTCAGCAGGTTGCTGCTGGGGCGCAAAACCCTCGCTTTGCTCTCTTTTCCTTGCATCAGACATGTTAAGGGGAGCACATCTATAAATAGGCATTGATAGGAGAAAAAAGAGCTTGGTCTTTTTGCAAACACCACTTACACGCAACAAGGCTTTCTTCAGTCCCATTGCCCTCAGGAGTGAAATGATCAAGTCCAGAGTTTCTCTTCTTCCTTCGGGATTGCTTTCTTCCTTAGCAAAGTGTCTTAGAGGGTACAGGATAGGGCAGGAGCAGAGTCCCTAATTCTAGGTACATGACCTCAGACACACAGGTCATGTAAGCTTCCCTGGTCTCACTTCCCAATTGTTTTCAGATGAGAAGAATAATGGTTGTCAGACACAGGAATAATGTGAGATCAGAAGATCATGTATGTAAAAGCATGTTATCATCTGGAAGGCACGGGCAGTAGTCACCGCATGAAATCCTTCCCTTCTGCTTTCTTCCCTAGGGTGACAGTCACAAAGTAGCTGACTCCATTTTCCCAGTGGAAAAATTGAGTGCCCAGCACATTGAGCTGCTCCATGAAAGTTTATTTTTTTAATCTTATTCATTTGAGAGAAAGAGAGAACACAAGCAGGGAGAGGGGTAGAGGAAGAAGAAGAAGCAGACTCCCCGCTGAGCCAGGAACCCAATGTAGGGCTTGATTCCGGGACTCCAGGGTCATGACCTGAGCCGAAGGCAGACGCTTAATCCACTGAGCCACCCAGCTCCATAAAAATTTAAAGTAAAGGTTAAACAAGGTGCACACATAGTAAATAATTACTGATTCACATTTTCTTTGAGTTAGTCCCAGAGAAGGCACCAAGAAGTACATTAGGAAACGCCTTTTCCTCAAAGGGTTCATGCGATAGGATAGGTAGGAGTGACAATTAAGGGGGGGAAATAAATGACCACCACACAGAACCATACGTATTTTAATGAGGGAAAATGTGGAAAGTGCAGAGTCATCATCTGTTCTCCCAGGGGGTCTTGGGGAAGACCTCAAAGGGAAGATTCGTGGGGGTTCACCATTTGGAGAAGGAGAAAGGTATTCTGAGTCAGTGGGGTCCATCCACATGGGGCCTTTGTGGAAAGAAATTAAGACACAGGACTCAAACAGAAGGGCGCAGTAAGGATTCGTTCTGCAGGAGAGCCTTTGGGGCACTCCCACGGGTTTCTGATTCCAGAGTGCTGCAATCAGAATTGTTGAAGGAGATCATCTTGGACATAGAATAGATAATGCACTGGTGTGAGGAAACCAAGGAGGCAGGAACATTTATCAGTAAAGAAACTCTTCCCAAGTGTCCATCAACTGGTGAATGATAAACCACTGTGGTTTATCCATACCAGAGAATATTATACAGCCGTAAAAAGGAATGACATGTTGATACATGCTATGATATGGATAAATCCTGAAAACATGATGCTTTGTGTAAGGAGCTAGTGACAAAAGACCATATGATGACATGTATATGGAATGTCCAGAATAAGTAAATCTCTAGAGACAGAAAGTAGATTACCGACTGCCAGGGGCTGAGAGAACAGGGAGATGAGGCATGACTACTCATGGATATAGAGTTTCTTTGGGAGTGATGAAAATGTTCTAGAATTTGATAATGGTGATGGTCTATAACTCAGTGAATATACTAAAAACCCCTGATCTGAACAACTTAAAATAGTACAGCTTGAAATACAGAAGAATCTATTGTCTTTGTCTGATATGGAAATAATGAAAAACTGAACAGAATTAGCACCAAATAAAGAAATAGGGTGGGTTTCAAAATATTTAGAAGATATGGCAGGAAGAGAAAAATAGAGCTTTCCTCAAGCCTTCTAAGCAGAGGCAAGAGCTGAGTGGGGCTGAGACAAAGGTAAAGAGGAAATATTCTTGCAAATACAGAGCCGGGTTTCAGATGCCCTGGGACAGACATTAGAAATGCTGGCGAGGTTGCACGAAATTACTGCAGTGTGGAGATGGAGCTCACTAGGAGGCAGGAGACAACTGGCAATTTTTTATGGACCCTTTAAGAAGGCTGTATTAAGCAGAAATATATTTGCAGTGATTACTTGCTTCGTAGTCTTGTTTCAAAGGATTTGAAGTCATTTATAAAAATGCATATGATACAAATGTAGGATAAAAGTGGAGAAGGTGATTAAGGCAAAAGGCTGTTAATAACAAAAAGGGTCAAATGAAGCTGGGGGTGGGAGGTGGGTGGGGTAGATACCGTACAGAATTATGTATCCAAAAAAAAATCTCTTGTACTTTCTGAAAGTGTGTGCAAATTGAGCTCTGGGTTTTGGAGGTGGGTTTTGTTTTTTTTGTTGTTGGTTTTTTTTTTTTTTTTTTTAGCAGCAAGAACATGAAGTACAATTATTTGAGAAGACTAATCAGTTGGTTACAAGAGTCACTGGTGAATGAGGGGTTTGGATTCGTTGGCTTCCTGTTAGCTGAGGTTTTGCTATATAAGGCTTTCTTGTTTTGCAGATGAAACCGCCACTGTTGTTGGAGGCCAGGTGCGTCTGGAGGTGCCGTGCTGAGCAGACTATGCGGTGAAGTTCTCGGCAGGTCCCAGGCACCCTGTCCTGAGTGAGGAGGGCGCAAGCCTTGGACACCTGCCGTTCATCTCCAGGGGCAATGTGCGGCCAACCCCAGCATCTGACGCTGGGCTTCAGTGGGGCTTCTCAGCAGAAGGGGGCCTCTGGAATATGCCAGTGAGTTCTGTGCCTTGACTCTGGGAGTCTGGGCATAAACTGCGTTCAGATCTGAGGATGCACCTACTGTCTGGTCCTTTCCCATCCCACCCATCCCCCCAGGCCCTAGAATGCAGCCGCCACTAAACTGACCGCTGCAACTTAAAAACAAAGAAGCTAACAGGCACTGAAAGTAAAATTTAAATACATTGAATGGGGTACCTGGCTGGCTCAGCGAGGAAAGCATGCGATTCTAGATCTGGGGGCCATGAGTTCGAGCCCACATTGGGTGTAGAGATCACTAAAAAAAAAAGTTAACTTTAAAAAAATAATAATAAAATAAACTGCATGAGACAGCAATAGTAAATATGGGAAAAATAACAAAGGACAGCCGGGCACTCATCTTCGCACTCAAACAAACACAAGTTGATTTCTCACAGCTAGTCACAGAACTAAGGATTGTTATTACTAAGGTGGGTTTGTCTTCCTTGTTTTGAACTTCTACTTTGATATCTCCAGCAGGTCCAAGAAACAGTTTTTTAAATCAGTTGACACCGTTATCCAAGCCCAGCAGCGCCTTTGGGATGGGATGTCTTGCTGTTAAAAGGCAGCCAGAGGAACTGGATGAGAGGTGGGAGGAAGGGAGGAGAGACGTCAAGCAGGATGGGATGAAGGGAAGGAGTCCAACTGAATGCAGTTTAAACCTTGAAATACCAAACCATTTCAACACTTTCTAGAAAAATCATACCTGACCTCCCAGCTCACCCTTCTCCAACTTACTATTTCATGTTTTAGTATTTAACCAGAGTTTTGGGTTGGTTTTGGTTTTGTTTTGTTTTGTTTTGTGTTTAAGATTTTTTATATTACTTAAGTAATCTGTCTACCCAGTGTGGGGCTGGAATCCACAACCCTGAGCTCCACCGACCAAACCAGACTTCTGGCCTCTAAGCTATTGGATATAAAGCATTTTACAGGAAAACACAGGAATCTTATATGAAAGCACGTGGGTCATCTGGGGTGGGGAGGCCCAGGCAGAGTCTAACCCTGCAATTAACCAGTTCACTGTAGCAAGGAGCAGAGCTGACATCATTCATGGCCTCACTCTCCTGATTCATAAAAACAGGTGTTTGACCACATATTTCTAGTTACCCTTCCATCCTGGACTTGCTCTGATAACCTGAGACAGTGTAGTCCTAAGGATGAGGTCACTGGCATTAGGTAATGCCTTCCTTAAGCTGTTTACTTTGTAACCATGCTAAGCCTCAGTATCCTCAGTCATAAGATGACTATCATGATAAAGAATCTATCATCTAGTTCATAGAAGAGTTACAAACATTAAGAAAGGATGTGTGTAAAATGCCTACCCAGGCATGGGTTCCTTACTGCTCCCAGTATGAGTAATAGCCCACAGGAAAGACAGACAGTTCTTCTACAGAGAGCACAAGTCCCTTTACAAAGACTCACGGTCTTTCCATGAACGTATTTTCTCATTTCAAAAATAATATTGCTCATGGTAAGAACTTCAGAAAACACTTTTGAAGCAGGCATCCCATTCTTCGGAAAAAAGAGACCAGCGGAGTAAAGCAGAATTTCTTCGAAAACACAACAGTTCTTGAGATAAAAATGACCACAGGAATTAAAACAGCAGATTTACCAAATCCAAGTCTTTTAAACCTCAAAAGTCACCCATTAAGCAGCAGAATGCACAGTTATGAAAGGCTACATCCAGTCACTGTGATTCAAGATCTCTCCTTGTGGGGCTCTGTCATTTTATTTGTTTGTTTATTTATTTTTATTTATATTTATTTGACAGAGAGATCACAAGTAGGCAGAGAGGCAGGCAGCAAGAGAGGGGGAAGCAGGCTCCCTGCTGAGCAGAGAGCCTGATGCAGGGCTCGATCCCAGGACCCTGAGATTATGACCTGAGCTGAAGGCAGAGGCTTAACCCACTAAGCCATCCAGGCGCCCCTGCTCTGTCCTTTTAAAGACTGTTTCCTTCCAAGGAGGAAACTGATGGAAACCATTACCAAAAGGTTTCTTCTCGGCACCCTGCAGGCCTGGCCCCAGCTCTGGTCAGCATGCAAAACCTGCTTCTGATATCCGGTTGCCATCCTCCCCTGCACCTGCCCAGCCCCGCCTGGCACAGATAATTTGCAGTAAGCAGAGCCACAGAGCCGGGAGCCTGGCAGCCTTCCAAGATCTCGATGCTTCGCTAGGAACGAGGTCTTGCCTTCCTGTATAAATTCAGGATGGTTCGTAGGCGGCATTAACGAAACGGCTCCCGTTTATGGAGAAGGATTTTGTGCTAGGGTCTGCGGGAGACCCTGAAGAGGAAAACAGGAGACATCCCCAGGGTTTTTAACCCTTGTGCTCCTGCACCCATGGGATGGCTGTTGCAGTAAGTTTTTGTGATACTAAAAGCCTGCCAGAAGGAATGAAAGTTTGATATATGCTACAGCGGGGACGACACTTGAAAACATTATGATCAGTGAAACAAGCCAGACACAGAAGGACAAATCCTGCGTGATTCCATTTATCTGAAGTGCCTAGAATAGACCGATTCACAGGACAGAAAGTGGAATAGGGGGTACAGAGTTTACATTGGGAATGGTGAGAAAGTTCTAGAGTTAGGTAGTGTCTCTAGTAGGGAAGAATCTAAGTTGTACAGCAGTAACTTGAACAACACGCTTGGGTATCATGCCCACCGGCTTGGAGGGAGTGGTCCACCTCTGGGAGGATGGAAAGGGCAAAGTGATCGGTGGAGACTTACCGTCTTACTAAGAGACTTACTAACCATCTCTTAAATCTTTTTTTAAACAATCTGAACAGAGCCTGGGAAACTGTCATCTGTTTGATCTCCAGGGTTGTTGACGAGTATCTGTTACCTAATTTTCGGTACTAAACAGATACATGGATCAGCCCTTGGACTTCTGTCTCCAAACTTCCAACACCTCTTCCCCCATCCTCACTTTCTGCAGATGTTCCCGCTCCCTGCTTTCCAGAAAGGACTGACACAGTCAGAAACCCCCAGGCCTCCCCAGCCACACCCGCCCACCCACCAGTATTGAGACCCACGCAGTCTGCTGGTTGACTCACATCCGGAGAAGGACTCTTGTGGTCCAAGCCTCTGTCTGTCAATGGGTCCGGGTCCCGCTGACGTTGTCTGCTTGAGGTTATTGCGGCAGTAATTCTTTATTGTCTGTCTCTTCTGCGAGAACATATTCTTCATAAAAGCAGGGATTTTGTCCTGCTAACTCTCTGGTGTATCCAAAGCATGGAGATCAGTTGCTGGCATGTAGTAGATTCTCAATAGACAAATGCATACCTTCCTTTCCTATATGTTTGAAAAACACCAGTATTTTTTAAAAATGGAACGTTTGAATAGAAAAACTAACTCGATTGCACGAAATATTTAGAATACACTATCCTTGCCTGTCATTCCTATAAACGAATCAGATGTTCCAAAGTGCCAATATTTCTACATTCAAGCGGCATCTCCCAGAAGTCACACACAGAATATTTTGTCATCCGTATCTTCCCAATGTGATTTTAGAAAAAGTCTGTCTCTCTTTCTGTGGCACGGTGTCTGTGGACCTCAGATACCAATGAATTTATGCAAGAGATCGTATTCCAGACCTGAAGAAACATGAAAGTCATAAAATCGGAACTATCAGAATACCATGGGTTAAAAGCTGAATGCGCTTTGGTTGGGGCACCTGGGTGGCTCAGTCGGTTGAGCCTCCAGCTCTTGAGGCTCAGGGCCTGATCTCAAGGTCGTGAGATCGAGCCCCGCACTGGGCTCTGCTCTGGGTGTGGAGCCTGCTTAGGATTCTCTGTCTGTCTCTGCCCTTCTTCCACCCCTTCTACGTCTAAAAATAAATAAATAAATATTTTATTTAGAAATAAATACATAAAAGCTGAATGCACTTCACTAGACAGCAAAAATTGCCAAGGTAAATTCCCTATGATTAATTACAAGACTAAACACCCTCAGTTCTGAATTATGTACGCTGTCTTAGAAGTAGGTTCTTCTTTGCTTGGCCTCTCTACTTCCTGTCATCAAAGGAGAGCATGAAGGTCATCATTAGAGATTTTTTTTTCCTTCTGACCTACTTGAGAACACTCTGAAATGATCAGTTGCCAACGTTAGAAGAGTCATTGAGGATATATTCTAAATTACTAGGGAGAGCTTTTTTAGCTTGAATGTGAACTAACAAAAATTAAATTTTACTTTTAAGTACTCTATGTTTGAGCTCTACTGCTAGTTACCACCTTGCACCTTAAGTGTAATAGACAAGATTGGGGGAAAGATTTGGAAAGATGCTTTCCCTCTGGCACTTGGTACTTCGGTGTAGGAGGAACATGGGTCCCTTTGGGGAGTGGGGGTTAAGCTTTAAAGTTAAAGAATAGGATTTCCCTTCTAGGCAAAATTATGTTCCATGACCTAAGTCAGGGGAAAACCAGACCCAGGGATCAGAACAGCTTATTAAGACTCAAGTATTCTAACCATTTGTCTGGGCTTGTCCTCAGTCTAAAGCATTAATGATAGCTTTCACTTCTCCGTGGCTCGACTTCTGTATCTGAGTTCACCACACAGATGCCCCCAGAGTTTGTTAGGTAGTGGATTTGGAGCCCCTTAGTGTTCCTGTAGCTGCTCAGCTCAACCTGGACATTTGGGATTGAGGTGGTCAAAAGTTAAAGTCGGCCCTTGTTGGTGCCACCAAGTGACTGTATTCATGAACTTCCTTGTTCTTAGCACAAGAACGAGTAACTTTTTTTCTATTTCTCTTTTATAAAAACAAGTAAATATTTACAAAGGCAATATAAGTACAGTATTCATTATAGCATAAAGCAGATATACAGCATGAAAACCAATTATTTAGAGGAAGTTAAAAGTCAGCAAATATCTTTTCCTATCTTAAAATTTCATCAAGTGCCCATTTGTATAAATCTAACCGATTCAATGAGTCATTATAAGCCCTTCAACGGTTAGTGGTTTTTTTTTTTTTAAGTTAGTTGTCTTTGTCAAGTACTATTAAAGTGGAAAAACATGCCATGTTTTCATTGATAAAGATGAACTCATTTTTATATGCAGTTGATGCCAGAGTACAATAGATTAACAAATAAATATTAACTGTTATGTTGGAGATATATGTATTTCATTTTGGGGGTACTAAAAGCTTTAGACCTGTTTCATGTATGTATTTTGTCTTTGCTGTACAATGACATTTCCCCCAAAATGTTGGTTTTTTAATCACTCAAATACCCTTTTGAGATTGTTAAGACATTTATTAATTTGTGTTCCATCTTGGCAGAAATTATGTCTCTTGCACTTTTGTGTTTCTAAAGATTAACAGAGGGATGCCTGGGTGGCTCAGTCGTTAAGTGTCTGCCTTCGGCTCAGGTCATGATCCCAGGGTCCTAGGATCGAACCCACATCAGGCTCCCTGCTTGGTGGGGAGCCTGCCTCTCCCTCTCCCTCTCCCACTCCCCCTGCTTGTGTTCTTTCTCTCGCTGTGTCTCTCTCTGTCAAATAAATAAAAATTTAAAAAAAAGAAGATTAACAGAATCCAGGGGAGATATTTGGCAATGAAAATATGTGCTGGATGAAAATGTAGGTACACGCTAACTATAGCAAATCACGTTTGGAGATCCGTCTCCCTCTCTGGTACACGTTTTTGATACGCACAACTGGGCACCAATTTTATTTGGAAAATCTGGCCTTTAGTGTATTTCCTTTAAGGTTCTTTTGTCATTTATCTCGTTGCTTCTAATGAAGGTCATTAGTGGATTTGGCTTTTTTTTTTAACCTCCCCCACCCTTTCCCCACGGGTCTTCCCCAGGAGTCACCTCCAGGCAGATGCCCGTCTGTCTAAATCAGCTTATTCCATCTATACAGAGATGTCCTGAAAGTGTTCCACCAGCGGGGGCTGCAGGAAGACTGTCACTGATGCAGGGAAAGTCTTCGGTGAAATGAGATCTTCCACCTCCCAGGAAGACTGATGCCCTAAGAAGCAGAATGGAATCGTGGAAACCATCTGAAAACTGGAGAAACCCAGCAAGTCCTTATAGGGTGGTACGTGCAGCCCCTGCGGTCAGAGGACATAAACGTAAGTTCTCATGTTCACTGCCATTGTACATAGAAACACCATTCAGGGACGCCTGGGTGGCTCAGTCGGTTGAGCATCTGACTCTTGATCTCAGCTTAGGTCTTGGTCTCAGGGCTGTGAGCTCCAGCCCCACACTGAGTTAAAAAAAAAAAAAAAAAAGTAGGTTCCTTTACAAATTACTGCATCTCGCTAATCAGGGAATAATCTAGAAATGAGTATTCTTGAAGCATTTTGATGAAAAGAAGCAGTGATATGGAAAATTGAGGCTTGCAAAAATGTCAGATTTTTGTTCACTCCTGTTTTAAAAGAACACGAATAAAGGGAAGAGAGTTTCTGATTAAAAACGCAAAAGTCTGCGCCTGTGTCAATTTCGCCAGCCTCCTAGACTGCGAGGCGTTCCAGAGGTGGATTTCGTAGTTGCCTTGGATGCGCAAAGGCCATATGCCACCTTGGTGGCACTTCTGTTTCTGAGGTTCCACCTAAGTTTGTTTTTATAGATACAATCTCACATACCCCATAAGACTACACCTCAAATAATTCTAGAGTCGCCTCTCCTCCACTTTCGTCTGAGAGCAAAATATATTCTGGGGACTTCATTAGGAAAGATATTTTGCTCTTCCCTTGACCTGGAGACTCTCTTAGCCTCAGCTGGTTTTATTGGCTTTCCTAAGAAATATTATGTGTGCTGAGACAGTGAACTCGCCTGCCAGGTTAGACTTCAGTCTCAATGAAGGAAAAGCAACTGCATTAAGATAGATCTGTTTGTAAAAAGAGTATTTGAAATTAACATCCTAGGGAAATCAACAGAACTTTCTGATATCTGATTTCCTTCCACACATGGTTCAAAGCAGCACTAATGGTTTCCATTTGAAAAAGCAAATTCATTTAGGAAGAAAGATGTTTTATAACATATGTAAGAAGTCTTAATGTTTTAAGAATATACCAGTTCAGGGACGCCTGGGTGGCTCAGTGGGTTGGGCCACTGCCTTCGGCTCAGGTCATGATCCTGGGGTCCTGGGATCGAGTCCCGCATCGGGCTCCTTGCTTGGCAGAGAGCCTGCTTCCTCCTCTCTCTCTGCCTGCCTCTCTGCCTGCTTGTGTGTACTCTCTCTCTCTGACAGATAAATAAAATCTTAAAAAAAAAAAAAAAAAAAAAGAATATACCAGTTCAAAAAAAAAAAAAAGAATATACCAGTTCTTTCGAAGTTGAGTGATTGAATCTAAGAATTGCCGGTCATAAGTTCTGAATAAAATTAACCAGTACTGGGGCGCCTGGGTGGCTCAGAGGGTTAAAGCCTCTGCCTTCGGCTCGGGTCATGATCCCAGGGTCCTGGGATCGAGCCCCGCATCGGGCTCTCTCCTTGGTGGGGAGCCTGCTTCCTCCTCTCTCTCTCTCTGTCTGCCTCTCTGCCTACTTGTGATCTCTCTCAGTCGAATGAATAGATAAAATCTTTTAAAAAAAAAATTTAACCAGTACTTTAGTTTACTTGAAGCTGTAAACTTCATTGGTCATTGGTCCACAAAGGGGGGTTCCCACACACACTGATCAATGACCTCTTACAAAAGGTAAAAGGATAAGCAAGCACCAATAATTTTGTGGGAATAACATCATTTCCTAAAATGCCTGCGTAAGAACCACCCAGCATATTCAAACCTATTCCCCAAGTCTACATCCCAGACACAATAAACCTTCTTGCATTTTACAGAGAAGGAGCCTACCTTCTATTCAGTGCATTTCTTCTAGGACTGAAGATCTCTATTAAATGTATGGGTTCTGAGGAAGCCTTATTTAATGTTAAACCAATTCATTATAAGCCTGCCTTACTACGTATATTTCCATTAAGACCCAAGTGTGACTTTAACGTCAGAGCATTTCGGCTGCAGTCGGGTTGATCTGAACTCAGATAGACGGCAGAGTGGAGGCTGGGCATGGCTCTTTTTCAAACGCTATGTTCAAATACTATATAATTTTAGGGGAAGAAACCTTTTCGAGCAAAAGCACAGGAAACTTCAAACGGAAAACAGCTTCCCCAGTGTATTAAATGCAATCTGATAAAAGATGTACTTCAAGGTGTTATCAATATGACTTCTGTCTGTGGACTTGACAGCCTGATTTTGTAATAGTTAACATACACCCTGGGGCGCCTGGGTGGCTCAGTCGGTTAAGTGTCTGCCTTCAGCTCAGGTCATGATCTCTGAGTCCTGGAATCAGGCCTCCGCTCGGGCTTCCTCCTCAGTAGGGAGTCTGCTTCTCTCTCTCTCCCTCTGTGCCTCCCCACTGCTTGGTCTCTCTATCAAATAAATAAATAAATAAATAAATACATAAAATCTTGAAAAATAAATATTTAACATACATCCTAATCTCTCTTTGTGCTTTTGAGCTGATTTCATTTGGGGGGTTTTGGTATATTAATAATTAGATCACAAACCAATTTAAAGTTTGAGGTTCTAAAAAAAATAATAAAGTTTGAGGTTCTAGCAGAATAATCATGACTTAAGTGAATAAACTATTAACAATTCAGAAGAGTTTATTATAATTGTTTCTAATTAGGGGGTCCATTCTATTTCCCTTCAAAAAGTAATACCCCGTTACATTTACCTTGCAATTTATAATACCTAAGGATTTCTGACCTATATAAATCTCATTTGATGCTTATAACAATCCCACACGGTGAGCAGGGTTTTACTTTGTTGGGGAGACCAGGGCTCAGAGGGGAGACCATGGAGCTCAGACCAAGCTCAGACCAAACTCTGATCTCCCAGCTCGAGGCCTAGTGCTCCTTCTGTTCTAGCAAATTTACTTAACAGTCAGATGAAAACCTTCAATGTCTGGGGCCTGTGCCTTCCTCCTTCTCTGAAAAAGAATGCCAAGTACAAAATGTATCAATACCAATACAATTGATTATGGAAAATTTCAGCCTAATAAGCAATTGTTTTGTTTTTATTAAGACTTAATTTTATTAAGGCTTAATTTTATTAAGACACAATTTTATTCAGACTTGATTTTTTTTTTTTTAGAGCAGTTTAAGGTTCAAAATTGAGATGGAAGTGTGGAGATTTCCCATCTACTTCCAGTATTTTCCTGTGTACTTCCCATACACTATCCCTTATACTTTCAGGCTTTACATATGTTAAAGCAATCATTTTAGCTCTTTATTAAAATATGAAATTTAGAAAGTAATTTGAGAATGGAATGATTAGGCTGTCATCAATACTGCCATTAAATCCTTGTGCTCTTTAAGACTTAGAAAGATATCATTGAGTTCCAAAATGGGTAAAAATAATAGCATATAAATTGTATCTCTAACAAGCGGTTAAGGCCACATAGCCATTGTTAGGGACTTAATTGTGTCCCCCCCACCCCCACCCCTGCAAATTGCTAGGTTGAAATACTAACTCAGGCACTACACAGTGTGATGATATTCAGAAATAGCATCTTTAAAGAGGCAAATAAGTTAGAATGAGGTCATTACGGAGGACCCTAATCCTATGACCGGTATCCTTGTTGGAAGAGAAGATTTGGACACAGACACACACAGAAGGAAGACCATGTTAAGATATAGAGAGAAGACAGCCGTCTGCAGGCCAAGGAGACAGGCCTCGGAAGAAACCAGCCTTACCAATACCTGGATTTCAAACGTCTGCCTCCAGAACTGTGAGAAAATTAATTTCTGCTGCTTAAGCAGAAATAATACCTTGTAGTATCTGTAGTGCTTTATTATGAAGCCCTAGCAAACTAATATGAGCCCCCCAAAACACACATACACATGCAGTACTATGCTACCTAACACAAGCTATATGAAAATCTGCCTTTTTGAGTAGCCTTGGATTTTTACTCATGGGATGCTATTACTCATCAAGTTTTTTATGCTTAAATTTCATTTATTTATATTTTGATGTTAATTATGATAGACTTTAATAATGAACAACGAAAATTCAACATATAACACTAATAAGCCCAAATCTACTTTAAAAAAGGAGAGAGAGAGACTAACCACCCTGCTCTGCGGTGAAGAATGACTTCCCGAAGTGTCCGCGGTCACTGGTGGACTCCTTCAGTACTGGGAGCCAACATCCGGGCATCTGACTCTTTATTAAACACTTAATGTTTATTGAGGGTGGCAGTGGGGGGCTGCCTAAAGAGCTGGACCAAAGAAAGAAAGATGAAATTCCTGCTACACAATCTGGGTAGAGTTCACATGATTCGAGAGCATAGAAATGATGATACAAAGAAGTAAACACTATTTCTTATTATATTTCCTTTTTTTTAAAAAGATTTTATTTATTTATTTATTTGAGAGTGAGAGAGAGCACAAGTGGGGTGAGGAGCAGAGGGAGAAGCAGACTCCCCACTGAGCAGGGAGCCTGAGGCGGGGCTTGATCCCAGGACCCTGGGATCATGACCTAAGCCAAAGGCAGATGCTTAACCGACTGAGACACCCAAGTACCCCTCTTATTACATTTCTTAACAGTAAAAATTTCCCTTGTTTCAATTCCCTTCTTAATTGTGTACCACAGTGGTATGTTTCAGTACAGTGAGATCCTGAAATGACAGAAAAACATTGAAGTTAAGTACTGTTTTTAGTCAGATGAGTTGTAGGTTGGGCAGCAAGAAGTTCAACATCAGCCGCCACGGGACATCTCGTTCGTGTGCCTGTCCTCGCAATCTGTTGACAGGCTGGGATGCCAAACGTGCATTTCTGGATCCTCCTTGTAACATTTCCCAGGATCTTTTTCATATCATGTTTGCAAACTAAAATCTAATCTGGTATTAAAGAGGGATATAAAGTCGAAGAACCAGGGGTCCCTGGCTGGCTCAGTCCGCTAGAGCCTGTGACCGCTGATCTCAGGATTGCGAGTTTGAGCCCCATATTGGGTGTAGAGATTGCTTAAAAATAAAATACATATTTTTTTAAAGTCTAAGGACTACCTTAAAAACACAAACACACACCCTCAGTTGTAAGAAAATAATTAATTTGTTTGCTATAGAAATTAGAAAAGAAAATGCCCCAACAGATGGAACGTGATACTTTGTAGGAAAAGACGATCACCAGTCCAATGAAATGTTGGGTGGCATTTCATAACCTGGATGTCTGTAGCTCCTGCTCTTTGTTTTACTCTTTCTTCATGCCTTTATTTTGACTGCTCACCTCTACTCTCTCTCACAGAGTCCTCACTATTGGTGACCTATGAGTCCATCTGCCTCTAAGACAATCACTCGTAAACTGCCCAATGTTCAAAGCTACCATCCCACAGTACTGGCTCCCAGAACTTGGCTGGTTTTCTTCTCATGTTCTCTGGATAGACAGTATTTAACAGCCACCAGCTGGAGCTGCCATTAAAGAACGTGTATACATGAGACCCCAAATCTCTCAAATTCTAAAATCTTGACTATGTAAATCTAATACATTTCCTGTATCAGCTGGCTGGCAGGTTTAAGCTTGGATGTTTAATTTATCTCTGTGAAAGCTATCTGTATGTCCAAGAACATGGCCACCATGCGCATTCTCCTCACATGCAGAGCAATGTTTCAGATGCTCTAACCAGGCATCACAGCTTATGCAATCTTTTCACCTTTCCAAAGCATTCTCAAAACTTGTGACCACCTGGGTAGACAAGCACCAGCTCCATGCTTACAAGATCAGCCCACAGGATAGAGAAATCAAAACGTGAAGCCAGCTATCAGACCAACCTTCCCCATGCTCCAGGGTAGATGTCACCAGAAGGCAAACATCTATGCTTTTTGTGATTATGTAGGTTAATGACCAGACTTAGTCCAATGGTCTGTAGTTTCCATCTTGGCTGTAGGTCAGTATAGGTCTTGCCCTGCCATTGTGCCTTATTTCCCTGTGCTGATCAAGGGGGCCCATTTCCAAGAACAAGTTGGTTGGCCATATTAGGGCATATACTTATGAACATGGAACTCCTTCCTGATAAAGAAAGGAAACTGGGAGTGACACAGGATGAGATTTGAGCTGAGAACAGGAGGGAGAGCTGGCAGTAACCTCAGAAGAAGACTCACACAAGGGTAAGAAAAATGCGATGTTAAGCAAGTCCTTTAGTCCATTAGGTCTCTGTGGAAAAGGGATCATAATACGTTCCTTTTTATATTAACACACAGAAGAAAGTTCATAAAACGGTATAGTGTATCAGGACAAAAGAAGGAATGGAGGCTGATGAATGTCCTGCGACAGACCCGTGAGCAAAATGATGACTTAATTTTCGGTTTACAGTTCTATTGAAATGGAGCATCGCTTTTTGGTTTAAGTAGTCTCTGTACTCTGATCAACATGTAAAAATATTGTCTCAGCCTCAAAAAAAACCACAATAAAATTCATAGTCTTATAAAGTTTGGTAAATAAGCAACAGAGTGGTTTGGAGCACGTTCAGAGGACACAGAAACAGAGCATTTATAAGTGTTAGCTGAAAATAAAATTAAATGTGATGTCCTTCTGAGGCTGACCTTGGAGGTAAAGGAAAATGCAAAATCAAATTATGAAAAGTAGTATTTTCAGGGCCTGCAATGCATGAGGTTTCTATGCAGAGTTCAATTTCCTGAAGTTAAAGATACCATGAAGTGTACTATAACTATATTTAAAATAGAAAATTATTTCTCTGTTCGAAAGGAAATCTATCAGCTTTGTTTTAGTAAACTCTGAACCCAAGAACCTGTGAACTGCCCTCTTCCAACAGGAAGCATCTTGGGTTGGTTCGGGCTGTGCTTTAGGCTGATCATTACAACATTGAGAAAAAAGGTCATTGTCACCTCCGTATGTCACTCAACCTAACCGTAATGGTTTCCTAGGGCTGCCAGAATGGAGTACCACACCCTGGGTGGCTTCAAACAGTAGAGATTTATTCTCTTACTGTTCTGGAGGTCGGAAGTCTGAAATCAAGGTGTCAGTAGGGTCATGCTCTTTCGGAAGGTTGCCTGGAACCTGGAGAAGCTTCTGCTTCGCTCCTGGCTTCCAGTGGCTGCCAGCCCTCCTCAGCCCTTAGGACCAGCCCTCCAATATCTGCCTTCATCCTCACAGAACATTCTTCCTGTATCTCTGTGTCTCCATGAAGTCTTTTTATAAGGACACCAGTCATCTCCTTTAGGGCCTAACCTCATTCAGTATGATCCCCATCTTAACCTAACTAATTGCTAAGTACCCTATTCCCAAATACGGTTAGATTCTCAGGTTCCAGGTGAGTATGAATTCGCAGGGGAAATTATTCAACCTAGAGGACTAACCAATGATAAAAATCTTGTAATTTTAGTCATCGAACATCCTCTGGGAGTCCACGATTCCTAAACACGTGCACCGTGTTTGGAGGCCAGACAGAAAGTTGACACGAGGCCGAGTTATCCTTTTAAAGACAGATTTTCTTTTTCCCTTGGTGCTCAACTGACTGAAATTTTATCTGCTCTGGGTACAATGATGCAGAATGTTATTATTCTTCTTTGCTTCATTTTTTTTTACATCTTTTTTGTTTGTTTTTAAACCAAAAGTAGTTCCTTATTTAAAAAAAAAAATACAAAAAACTTCAGGCTGTTGGGGAAATCATCACATCTGTTCATCCTCATAGAACATGACTTTCACAGGGAACCTGCTCTCATTAGGCCCCCATTTGTAGTCAAAAACTGGATTTCATTTTTCCTGTGTCCTCTGTCATCCTGGCTTAATCTCACAATACTTGTTGGCTTCAGTTATTACAAACAAGTAATGCTATGGAAAACAGGTGATAGTCCTCATTTTTCTTTTTTTTTTCTTTTAAAGATTTTATTTTATTTATTTGACAGACAGAGATCACAAGTAGGCAGAGAGGCAGGCAGGGGGGATGGGGGGAAGCAGGCTCCCCACCAAGCAGAGAGCCTAATGCGGGGCTCATTCCCAGGACCCTGGCACCACAACCCAAGCTGAAGGCAGAAGCCCCAACCCACTGAGCCACCCAGGCGTCGCAGTCCTCATTTTTCTAAGATAAGGAGTAAAGCCATGTGGTTAAAATACGAATTTGAAGAAGTCTGCACTTACTGTTTTGATGTGGGGAGAGTGGTAATCTTGGACATTTTACGTTCAGAGACTGAATTTACAATGATGCTTATGTGAACTGGAAAAAATATACATTGGAGATCTTTTCTTGGAAAAACCTAACCTAAGTTTTGGACTTGACCTTGAGAAAAATAAACAAAAAGAAAAACAAACAAAAAACTTTTTTTTATTTTGTAAGAAATGGGAACTTTGGGAATTTTTGTATTTTTAACATTGTTTTGTATGAACCGTTTAACCTTTTATGTACTTGCACCCAAATATGTTCCTTAAAGAAGTTTTAGTCTCTAAAATAGGAAGGGATATTCTAAGTCACAGCGAAACCTCTGATTCCTCATGAACTCAAGTTTGTGCAAGGGGAAAATTACCGGCAGGTGTGGATGAGAAGTCCTGATTGGATCAGCTTGACCTTCTCACGCACCAACAACCACCTGGAGAGAAGGAAGCAGGAAGTAAAGCAACCGAGCCCCCGGTGTTTGGGTGTTTGTGTTTGACTGTCAGTCGTCAACTTCTTAGATTCTATTTGTGGCCCAAATGATGAAAGATTACCTATCGAAGCCAACACAGAAATATTTTTTGCGTTTTTTTTTAATTTTATGTTTTAGATTTTATTTATTTATTTGACAGAGAGAGAGAGTACACAAGCAGGGGGAAAGGCAGAGGGAGAAGCAGACTCCCCACTAAGCAGGGAGCCTGATGACTGACAGTGACGTAGGGCTCAATCCCAGGACCCTGGGATCATGATCTAAGCTGAAGGCAGCCATTTAACAGACTAAGCCACCCAGGGGCCCCTGCATTTAATTTTAAACCTATGCTTTAATACAGTGACCAAAAGCCCAGCAAAGTGTGGATAGAACCTTCTAAAGCAATCACTTTATGGGATTCCTCCCAGTCCTCATACCTGATTGATACAAACATCACCTAAGAGGTAGCTGAATAATTACATCAGTTGTTTCTGCCTGGAAGGAATCCTACTTGGATACGATCCTACAGGGAAAGTCTCCCTATCTGACACCCGGAAGGCTTTATGGAAAACAGGAAATTTGACTACCTTTGGCTAAAACATAAAAGTATTTTTTAATAATCTTTAGAGTTTAAATCACCATTTCTGTATCAAGACACTAATAATACTGTCTAATAATATAACACCAGGTATCATACTTTAAAACTGTTGTTCTTAGTTTTCAATTGCCACTCACTTAAAACCATGTGGGTTATGACAGGTACAGTGTAACCACACGAGGCTGAAGAAGGCTGAGTTTCATTTCCAACCACCCCCAAGACAGAGCTTAATTTTACATTTTGCTAAATTGATAGCACACCTGCCTTGTGATGGTATCTTTTACTTTATTATCTATATACAGTATAATGCATATATACAGAAAAAGACCTGTTAATATAATTGCTTAAAAAGGCTATGTATTTTACCATCTTTTTTCATGGTGTACAAATCTATATCACTGAAAATTGATTTTTTTAATATTTTACAAACAAAATCTACTGACTAATCATTTTTAACTGCTTTTGATTCAAATCATTTAGCCTTCTGATGGCCAAGAGAACAGGCGTTTATTGGGACCCAGCACCCAAATGGGTGATATCTAGGATAAATAAAGAAGAGAAAAGATCATCTTCACTAGTTTCCCACCCCCTATCCCAAACTTCCTTGGCCACATATTGCATCTCGCTCTACCCAAGCCTGTCCCAGCTCCAAAATCATAAATTTAAGTGCACTGTCTTAGTCCATTCTTAGTCCATTCTGGTCACTATCACGGAATAGCATAGACTGAGTGGCTTAAAACAACAGAAACTTATTCTCACAGTTCTGAAGCTGGAAGTCAGAGACCAGAGAGCTGGCAAGTTCAGGTTCCCGTGAGGGTCCTCTTGAGGGTTGCAGATGGCGTTTTTTCTTGGATCATCCATGGCAGAGAGAAGAGAGAGAGAGAGAAGCAAACTTAGGAGACGTGAATCCCCTGCATGAGGGCTCCACGCTCTTGGCCTAATCACATCCCAAAGGCCCCTCATTCTAATATCATCACACTGGGGGGTAGGGTTTCAACATATGTATTTGGGGGTGGGGAACACACACATTCAGTCCATGACACAGCCTTCTTGGATGACAAGCCCTTCCCCCTTGCTTTCACACCCTTTCATCTACTACATCTCTCTCTCTCTCCAATTTCACCCAGACCTCCAGATCCTAGAGCCCTTCCTTACCTGCCAACCATCTATGTCCTCTCTCCTACTTCTCCACAAAATATGGGTGGATCCTCACCTCAATTCTTTCCTACCAAGATCATCACCTCCCTTGTTCCCTTGCCCTTCTGTCATGCCTAGCGCCCCAAACCCCAAGCTAGATCTAACCAACTACCGGCCTGCTGATGTGAGATGCTGGAGGAAAGCTCACCACTGCCCCTACACTGGAACTTGACATCAATGTTTTCCTGACCAGCTGTTCCTCTCATTCTCTCCAGTGGCTATTTTCAACCATCTTAGCTTTCTCCAAACCTTCTACTCCAAGATGGCAGATACAGCCAACTGAGGAGTCAACCAGAGTCCTCTTCTTCCAAGACACCCAGGAAAACTATATTTAACAGTTACGCCCCCCCACCCCCTTACATAGGTTATGGCCGTTCTACTGAGATCTAGTCATAGAATTTGAGCAGAATGTTGTTCCCCTTCTCCCAGTTCTGGCCTATCCAAACCTCCCACAAATGCTCCTTTGTCTTCCCCCAGCTGCACTACGGATGCTAAGACCCGGGGCAGATATGATGTCACCCATTAAACCATGGGGGTTATGACAGGCACAGTGTAACCACATGAGGTTGAAGTTGGCTGGGTTTCACTTCCAACCACCCCTGAGACAGAGCTTAAATTTACATTCTGCTACCTTGATATCACACCTGCTTTGTGATAGTATCCTTTACTTTGTTATTTATACAGAATATAATGCATATACATAGAAAAGGACACATAAACACAATTACCTGAAAAAGGCTATGTATTTTAACATCTTTTTCTTGTTAATCAGAACCTCTATCTGATGTGGTCCTGAATGACTTTGGGAAACAAATCACACAGACACACACACACACACACACTCCAACCCCGGCCTTCTCCACCCTCCACTGTGCCAGGTGGATTTTACATGGATGAGGAGCAAGCAACAGCCAGATCACAGAGGCAGGAGTCAGGAGAGATCAGCTCCTCTCCTGTCCCACATCTGTCTCACCCCCTTGCCTCCTGTTCTCCTGAAGAAGAAAAACGAAAATTTATTTTGTTCTCCTTTAAGTACTGGAGACCAACCTACTATAGCTTGAATAATCAGGGTTTTTTAAAGAATGTATTTATTTATTTGAGATAGAGAGATTGAGCACAAGAGCACAAAGAGGGGGAGTGGCAGGAAGAGGGAGAGGCAGAAGAGACTCCTCGCTGAGCAGGGAGGCCGATGTGGGGCTCGATCTCAGGACCCTGAGATCATGACCCGGGCCGAATAGAGACGCTTGTCCAACTGAGCCACCCAGGAGCCCCCTGAATAATTAGGGTTTAATGATACCTGTTGTCACTTGGAAGATGACCTCAGAGAGTCTGAGAACAGCAATCATCACATGGCCTCTGGCACCTAACATTCAGCATGGAGAGGGAGAAATGAGGACAGACCCCGGCTCTGTGCCTTTCCATGTCTCCCGCAGCATTATATCCCAATATAACAATTTTGGGCCTGAAGTCCTGTGTTGATCTTCCCTATATGTCTAAAACAAAAGTAAGTATCTAAATGGAAATTGAAAAAACGATTTCCTTTGACCGTAAGTAAAAATATTATTTTTTTTCCTGGATTGAATTATCTTTACAATCGTTATCAGTAAACAATTGAGCAGAGCACCTAAATATTACATATTTTGTCATTAAATATCAAGTAAACATAAAGTAAGATATAAAACAGAAATTATAACTTAAAAAGTAAAATGCATTGAGAATGAAGCTCTTATAGATGAATGGACTATTTTGTCGAATGGTTTTGAGTTTGGGGCTTTTTTTCATTTACTTACCAATCTGTGGCTGATAGACTGAGACTAGTCCCTAAAAATAAAACTATTCATATTTTCATTTTTTTAAACAATTGTGAAAACTTTGTTCAAATAAATAGAAATAGAAGGTATCTATCTATAGAAATGTACCTCAGATATTTGAACAATTTCTCAGCATTCCTGATAAAATTATTTTGATCATTTACCATGAAAAATAAGTTACTTTTCTGTTGTCGATCAACTATCTATTATGTCTATCATTGAATAGTCCTCTGATTAAAGGGTAACCACGGGCTTACCTACTCTTTGACTTGAAAACTCCCTGATTTGCAAAAGAACCTACCAGCGCATCGCTAGGCATTCACTTGCTCAGCTCCACACCTCCAGCTGTCCTTGGCCTTCAATGCAGGGTTCACACCCAGGGCCAGTTAGCCTCCACAAGATTCATAGTAAATGGGGAAGGGATAGTTATAAAAGAGGACAGGAGAGCAAACTCTCAGACAGATAAATTTTAGGAAAATACACACACGCAAGATGAACACTAGGAAATTCATTCCTTAAAACTACCCAGGTGTGTGTGCTCCTGGGAAATACATGGAGACCGTGTACTGAAGACCAAGAACCAAACGAACTGGCAGGGTCCCCAGAGGAATTCTCCTGGATTCTGTGGGCCCTGAAAAGCAAATGCCATTTTGTAAAGATACTCTCTTCTCTTAAGAGCAGAGACTGTTCTTTTAAATTCGTTAGAACTGTAAAGTATAAATAGAATGGATGACATTCGCGTATAGATCAGCAGTTGGAATTTTAGCTGCACATAAAATGTTTGATTGACTCTGGGCTGGTGTTTTTGTTTTTGTTTTTTTTTAAGATTTTATTTTATTTATTTATTTATTTTAGAGAGAGAGTGTGCGTGACAGGAGGTAGGGAGGAGCAGGGTGAGAGGGACAAGGGGACGCTGCACTGAGCACAGAGCCCCCCATGGGGCTTGATCCCACAACCATGAGATCATGACTTGAGCTGAAATCAAAAGCTGATCCATTAACTAGCTGAGCCACCCAGGTGCCCCAGGGCTGGTTATTTAAAGACAGTGTGTTACTCATGCCAAGCTAATCAGCCAGCCCCATCACAAGAAGGGCTCTGTGGCCATCCAGGGCAGCCTGAAGTAATAGCCACTCATCCCCGGAGGGCACCTGGCAGACTTGCTGCTTCTCCCTAATTAGAAGAGGCTACACCCAGTGTCCTTTATGCCCCAAGTCTAGGAGGGAACAGCAGTGCTTGTCTCTTTCTCTGCATCAAGTGACAGCTGGCCCCTGACCACAGTGGTAGGAAATTCCAGTCCTCAACTTGCTTTTATTTTTTTTTTTAAAGCTGGAACTTTTTTTTTTTTTTTTTTTTTTTGACAGATAGATCACAAGTAGGCAGAGAGGCAGGCAGAGAGAGGAAGGGAAGCAGGCTCCCTGCTGCGCAGAGAGCCCAATGCAGGGCTGGATCCCAGGACCCTGGGATCATGACCTGAGCCGAAGGCAGAGGCTCTAACCCACTGAGCCACCCAGGTGCCCCCTCAACTTGCTTTTGACCAGGCACACTACTCTCCTTTCCTCCCTCTGGGTCTAGGGAAGAACAGTGTATTCATACTGTTCATCTGTTGTGTTGTTGTTTTTTTTTTTTCAAAATTTTATTTATTTATCTGACAGAGAGAGGGGAATCACAAGTAGGCAGAGAGGCAGGCAGAGAAAGAGGGGGGAAGCAGGCTCCCTGATGCAGGGCTTGATCCCAGGACCCTGGGATCATGACCTGAGCTGAAGGCAGAGGCTTAACCCACTGAGCTACCCAGGCGCCCTTTTCCATCTATGTTTTATATGAAGAAGGATTCCAGAACCAGAGAATGACTGCCAGGCAAATCAACACGCTAGATTCTTCTTTTTTTTTAAATTAACATATAATGTATTATTTGTTTCCGGAGTACAGGTCTGTGATTCATCAGTCTTACACAATTCACATCGCTCACCATAGCACATACCCTTCCCAGTGTCTATCCCCCAGTCACCCTACCCCTCCCACCCCCCTCCACTCCAGCAACCCTCAGTTTGTTTCCCAAGATTAAGAGTCTTTTATGGTTTGTCTCCCTCTCTGGTTTCCTTTTGTTTCATTTTTACCTCCCTTCCCCTATGATCCTCTGTCTTGTTTCTCAAATTCCTCTTATCGGTGAGGTCATATAATTGTCTTTCTCTGATTGACATATTTCACATAGCATAATACCCTCTAGTTCCATCTGTGTCATTGCAAATGGCAGGATTTCATTTTTGATGGCTGCATAATATTCCTTTGTATATATATACCATGTCTTCTTTATCCATTCATCTGTTGATGGACTTCGGGGTTCTTTCCATACTTTGGCTATTGTGGACATTGCTGCTATAAAGATTGGGGCGCACGTGTCCCTTTGGATCAGAGCTCTTCATGCCATGTCACTCTGTGGGCTGCTTGTGAACTTCTGGAATGGAGCCTGACTCCAGTCTTCCCAACTCAGCTGGGGATTGTTGGGATGGACATAGCATCACAGACACAAAGTGCAGCTACCGAAGACTGCCATTGACTCAGGAACAAAAGAAAAAGTCATTTTCCCTGAAAAGAGAGTGAGACTCTGGCCCCCATCCTTGACCTCCTCTGTCCCCTCACAGGGCTCCACGTGTCCTCCTCCTGGTCAAGCCTAGCTCCTCAACTGGCTCAGGAAACCATGTCCCGGAACTTCAGGAATCTTCTGTCTACACAGCACCTCTCTGCTCACACCTTTCCCTCACAATCCGAAAATACCGAAGATTCTCTCTAGAAGCTCCTTGTTGCAGATAGTAAAACATAAAATGCAGATACAATGATTAAAATAACCTCAAAACTGCAAAAGACTTAAATGATAGTATGGATTCCAGAAACAGAACAAACTACGTTCCATAATGTAACTTGGTCGTCAGGTTGGCATTTCAAATCAAGGGCGTAAAGAGCCTTGTTTAGTAAGTGGTGGTGGGACCACCACGTTGAGGATAAGTACATAAACATAGCAGAACCTCCATAAAAATCCCTAAATGACTGGGTGTGGGTGCTTCTAGGTTGGTGATCACGTGCAGCTGCGGGGAGGACTCTGTGCCCAGGGAGGGCCTGGAAGCCCCACTCCCCTCCCCCATGTTTGCCCAACACATCTCTGCCATTTGACTTTTCTTGAGTTGTGTTTTTTAAAAATAAGCTGGTAAATGTAAGTGAAGTATTTTCCTGAGTTCTGTGAGCTGTTCTAGCAACTGTGGAATGGGAGGAGGAGGTCGAGGGAAACCCTAGCTTCTAGCCGATCAGGCAGAAGTACAGGTGTGAGGACAGCCTCAGGGACTAAGTCTTTCTCCTGTCAGGTCTTCGCGAACTCCAGGGACATTATTGGCGAAACTGACACTCCAGAATTGAACTGAATAAAAAAATTAGGTGCACCTGGCCAGCTGAGTCAGTAGAGTGTGTGACTCTTGATCTTGGGGTTGTCAGCTTGAGCCCCAACATTGTGGGTAAAGAGTTATTTTTTTTTTAATTTTTATTTATTTATTTGTCAGAGAGAGAGAGCAAGAGACAGAACAAGCAGGGGGAGTGGCGGGCAGAGGGAGAGGGAGAAGCAAGCTCCTCGCTGGGCAGGGAGTCCCACACAGGACTCGATCCTAGGACCCTGGGATCGTGACCTGTGCTGAAGGCAGACCCCCAAACGACTGAGCCACCCTGGCACCCTAGAGAGTAATTTAAAAAAAAAATTTTTAATGCAGAGAATTGGAGAATTGCTCAGCAGGAGGAAAAATGCCCCCACATTTGTTGTTAGAAGTCTTGTGAGTTGCACAATTCAGAAACCAATTATATCATTTGCCAGTAAGCTGCTGAGCCAGTGCCCCCCCACACACACACTTTCCTGGGGCATTTGTGCAACCCCCTGTCTGAAGCGGAGAGAACTGGGAACCTCTTTTCTCCCTGTCCTTCTGTCCTTCCCTACTGCTCTAGGAAAGACGGGGCAACGTTCAAGCCTAATTGCTTGACTCCTACCATAGGCAGCTGGCTTCTCGGTGTAGACGCCCATTCACTTGGAAGAGAAGGACTGTGCCTCTCCTTCCACCTCCACAATTAGAAGATATGCCTTGCATTCAACTAGTTTAGCAGAGTTTACAGTATTTCTTTTTCAAAGGAGAACACTGAGACTTTGACATTTTCAACTGATTTGCCGGAGTTCACACGGCAACTCGGTGTCAGGGCCTAAGGGTCCCATGTCTGTGCTCTCTACTCAGTTAACTTTGAGTAGTTTGCTTCAGGAATGATTTCTGCTTTAGGAGGCCACTGAGGCTGCCTCAGCCCTTTGATTAGTCTCCCCATTCCTGAAGGCACCCACATTTGAGAAGTTCTTCTGGTTCAATATTTTGTTGGGGAGGTTGGGAGTACTCATCCCATGAGGTGAGGTTAGAACAGGCCAGAAGGGAGAGAACCTTCCTCTGAGCATGAAATGAGAACTAGAAGATTGGCCAGAGCAGGGTGTCCCCAAACCTGGAGTCTTCTAGATGTGTCCTGTCAGACCCTGCAAGAATTCTTTGTGAAAAGTCACAGAGAAGGGACCTGGTAAATATGTGTCCTTCCCTGCTGCCCCCAATCTCATTCATCTACTTCCAGAACAAGGTTTATTCTGACTCAGCCCCAGAATCTGAGTCATGGACACTCCCACACATGCTTGGCAGGCCTTGGCCTTGATGGTCTATCCTCTCAGACTGCCAGACTTTCTTCACCGTTTGGACACTAAATGTGGTCTTTCTCACCAATAATACAGTTCCTTCCTCTGGTTAAAATAACAACACTCTCGGGGCGCCTGGGTGGCTCAGTGGGTTAAGCCTCTGCCTCTGGCTCAGGTCATGGACTCAGGGTCCTGGGATCAAGCCCCGCATCAGACTTCTGCTCAGCAGGGAGCCTGCTTCCCCCTCTCTCTCTCAGCCTGCCTCTCTGCCTACTTGTGATCTCTCTCTCCATCAATTAAATAAATAAAATCTTTAAAAAAAAAAAAAACACTCTCACTCAGAGATGGAATTTCACCATCAAGCCCAGTCTTTCCCGTTGGGCCAGTCTGGAGAACTGGGCTATGATTGCAACAGTGGGTTTGAAGGGCGGGCTTTTGCTAAAAGAGTGAGCGGACTTCTGAGGCACCTGTCAGGAAGCATGCCGGGACTTGTGAATCTCCACGAGAAGAAGCTCATTTTCTCATTTCAGCCTCTTGTGCAAATGTCCTCATTTTTTTTTTTTTCCTAAGTGAACACAGAGCTTGAACTCACCACCCTGAGATCAAGGGCTGAGCTGAGATCAAGAGTTGAACGCTTAACCAGCTGAGCCACCTGGGCTGCCCTGTCCCCCTCATTTTTGTTTTTTTAAAGATTTTATTTATTTATTCGACAGAGAGAGATCACAAGTAGGCAGAGAGGCAGGCAGAGAGGAGGAAGCAGGCTCCCCGCCAAGGAGAGAGCCCAATGCAGGGCTCGATCCCAGGACCCTGGGATCATGACCTGAGCTGAAGGCAGAGGCTTTAACCCTCTGAGCCACCCAGGCCACCCCCCTCATTTTTTTAATGAATATATTAGCTTTCTTCATATGGATAGTTCCTGCTCTTGTTGGAGCACAATGCTAAAGCAGAACAGCAGTAGCATCTTTATATCCAGGGATGATGACGATACTTAGCTGGGTATAAAATAACAGTAATAACAAACACACATAGCGCTTACTTACACCAGACACTGTGTTAAGTTCTTTCTGTATAGAAACTCATTTTATCCACACAGCAGTCCTGCACGGTCAGTTCTGATATTATCCTTAGATTATGGCTGGGGAAACCAAGCCACAGAGTGGTTAAGTGAATTGCCCCTCTATCACAATGATGGTGTGATGGGTTCAAAACCAGACCCTATGTCCTTGGCCACCACCCAATCCTACTTCTCATATGGTGTATTTCTGAAGAGTGCTCACTGAGAGTGATGATCTCAGACATCAGCTGAAAGTGTAATTCAGACCTCAGGAGTCTTCCAGTCTCCAAAGATATGACAGACCAAACACAAACAGAAAAATATGAGAAAGGTTTTTGGTCAGCTACTCATTTCTGAACATCTTTACCGCTAAATGAAGGAAATGAGTGTGCATGCGTACAGGAAAACACCAATTCTGAAATATCATTGGGAAAAGAGTAATTCTTTTTTTTTAAGATTTTAGTTTTTAAGTAATTTCTACATGCCAAACATGAGGCTCAAACTCACAACCCCAAGATGAAGAGTTGCACACTCCATCGACTGAGCCAGCCAGGTGCCCCCCAAATGTAATTCTGGTAAAGAAACACATTTGGCTATTTTCAGAACAGCCTTATAGAGAACCAAAACAACTTAAGTCTCTTCTTAAAAAAAATCTGATTCCTCTAATAACAGAAAATAATAATCTGCTCATTATTTTTATGAAATGACTCTTAATCATTGTTTAGTCCAGCCTTGCAAATATAAGACAACAACAACAAAAACTACACAAATTTCAAACCATGACAGATTTCTCTAAAAGAAGGTAAGAAGCATGTTTTTCCTTCCCTACTCTCGATCTAGGATCCCTAATATCCAGGAAAAAGGAAGTAACTAAACTTTCTATGAGACAGGTAATGCTTTTGAGGCGGTGAGATGGGAGGATTCGTTTTAGTTTTTTTGTTTTTTTAACGGTTTCATTGTAATGCACACCATCTGTATCCAAGAGTGTTTAAAACATGTAAGAACAGCTTAAAGAATTGCAAGTGAACACTTCAAAGCCACCACCACTGTGACCAAATTCTGGGCCCAGGAATACAGATGGAAGAGGGAACTTCATCATCAGCAAACACACAACACACAGAGGGGGCTTTTGTCCCTCTCCCCTCCTCCATTCTCAGGATGACGACAAGGTGACTGTGTTGGTTTCCTAGGGTTGTCATAATAAATACCACAGACCAGATGCCTTAAACAACAGAAATGCATTTTCTCGAAGTTCTGGAGACTGAAGTCCAAGATCAAGTTGTCAGTAGATTTGGGTGCTCCTGAGGCCTCTCTCCTTGGATTCCTTGGCTTCCCACTGTGTCCTCACTCAGTCTGTTCCTCTGTGCGTGTGCACACCTCCTGCCTCCCTATGTGCCCAAATGTCCTCCCTTTATATGCACACCAGTCAGATGGGTTTGGGGCCTACCCTCACAGCCTCATTTTAACTTAATCACCTCTTTAAAGGCCCTGCCTCCAAGTAGAGTCGTGTTCTGAGGCACTGAAGTGAAAGGTTTCGACGTACGGACTTTTGGGCGGGGGATGACACAATTCAACTTATAGCAGTGACCTTGAAGCCAAGAGATGGTGGAGGCACAAGATGGAAGGATCCGGTCTCGAATCACACCTTGGAAGAGAGAAGCCTAGAGCACCTCTCAACCAGAAACGTATTAGACTTTATGTGGCCAACCAATGAAATTTTCATTTTGCTAACTCACTTATGTTTGGGGATTATTTTTAGCAGTTAACCTACACTGAACAATACTGAAATGAAGGAAAACCCAGCCGTCCTCTATTGAGTTTGTCTAATTAAATCAGTTAATATACTAGCTTCAGGTGATGAGAAGAGTGCGGATGAAGTGGGGCGCCTGGGGGGCTCAGTGGGTTAAGAATCTGCCTTTGGCTCAGGTCATGATCTCGGGGTCCTGGGATCAGTTCCCACATCCAGCTCCCTGCCCATTGGGGAGTCTGCCTCTCCCTCTACCAGGCACCCTGCTCGTGCTCTCTCTCTCTCTCTCTCTCTCTCAAATAAATAAATAAATAAATAAAATCTTTTTAAAAAAGAATGCAGATAAAGAGAAATGATTCTCCAGTCCTATCCTTCCAAATTAACCATGTACGTTGGCTTCTAAATCACTACCTCCATTAACAATAAATTATATGACTAATTTGAACTAAAATTTTTTAGGTGCAATGAATAGTTCTGGTTTGTTATATGTGCCTAAAAGGAGTACAGAATTAACACATCTGAAATCACTCATTCACAGTTGTTCAGTAAATGGATCATCCCCATATTCTGACAGTTCTGCGATCTCTACTAGGTCTGTTGAAGTGGGAAGACTGCCAACACCCAACATTCTTCTGTTCAGATGCAGCATATTGGTATGTTAAGGGAAAGACAAAAAGAACTAGACAGACACCTTCCTGACAGCTCACACAGCCATTGCAGAAATGGGCTTCCACCGCCCACCGCGTGGTGAGCAATAAGGAGATACGCATGCGCAAAGATTCGTGATCCAGGCAGGTGTTGCTTGTGGCCAGTTTCCCTGAAGGAAAGGACCCCTAGGGAGAGGAAGGATGCTTTCTCGGGGCTTCCAGGTGCTGGTGACAGACAAGGCTGGCTTCCGCAGACCCTGCTACCGTCCACATGCCGTCACATTGTCCCCAGCCTCACTGAACGCTCCTGCTCTTCCAGTCTTTTCTGTCTTGGGCAACTTTATCTGGTCTTCACTTGCAGGAGAACTGGCTCTGCTTGACCCTCGATTCTTCCAAATCTTTTTCATCCTCCACCTGGAAACGAAAAGCCAGGAGTTTGGCCCTTGTTTCTCTGATTCTGTGATGACAGCTCTCGGATGAGGTAACAGAGCTTGGTTTCTTCCTTTCTTTCTTTCTTTTTTAATATTTTATTTATTTATTTAATTGAGAGAGAGAGCGCGCAAGAGAGGGAACATAAGCAGGGGGAGTGGGAGAGGGAGAAGCAGGCTTCCCGCTGAACAGGGACCCTAATGCGGGGCTCGATCCCAGGACTCTGGGATCATGACCTGAGCTGAAGGCAAATGCTTAACAATTGGGCTACCCAGGCACCCCCAGAGTTAATTTCTGTCTGTCCAGCTGCAGGAGGTTCCTGGAGTAACCCACTTAAAACGCAGTTAATATATCAGAGCATCTTTCTGCCATGCTGTAAAAACAAAGAGCTAGAGAAAAACGTCACCCTCGTTTATGTTTGGGGGCCAAAACAATCAAAGATAGCTGTAAGTTATCGAGGAAACGATTTACAGCGAGAGGCCATCTGTCATCTGGTGGAATCTCTGGCAAGGCATTGGGTGGATGGTGTGGTCACACTGGACCTGAGAGAGAAGTTGCCTGCTCTCAGGTAAAAGGAAACACCCCTCAGAGACCACACAAGGCCCATGGGTTGCCGGGCACCGGCGTCCTCCCGCAGATGAAACGTGTTTGGCGGCATTCCAAAGGCATGTGTCGGCGGTCAGGTCAGAGCCACAGCCACAGAAAGGAGCCTCCTGTTTAGGTTCCAAGGCAATATTTAAACACGGTTTAGAAATACCACATTGGGCATAATTAAACATTAGCCCATTCAGGATGGCTTATTTCCCCGTTTCACAGCAGACTGAACAAGATAAAATCAACCTCATGGCCTGTTTAAAGTATTAAGAACTTGAAATGATTCACAAGTGGCAGGAGCTGGTCAGGCTCCCTGCTCAGTGGGGAGCCTGCTTCTCTCTGCCTGCTGCTCCCCCAGTTTGTGCACTGTCTCTGACAAATAAATAAATAAATCTTTTTAAAAATATTGCCTCCTTGGTCATCATGGGCTTTATCTGAAAAGCTACCTACTGGCCATGAGCCAAGACATCTTCACCATTGCCACAACCATGACTTCTGCATGATGGCCCCCTTTAACCGACACAGAGGAAACTCATGTGAAGGATGACATCACATCAGTGTGAGGTTCTGAGACCGGAAACTGTATGCATGGCACATAGTAGGTGCTGAATAAGTCGTGTGTCAACGAATCAATGCACGAACGTGTGGATAAAGTTGCTGTGTTGTCGGGGCATGGTACACATGCTGATCAGCCTAAGTGGGTTACAGGTTTTTTAGGCCTAACAGCCTCAAAATATTTGGTTGACATAGTGGATAATGCTAAACTCATTAATGAGGTTAAGTATAAACCCAAATTCGGGTCACTCTACTGTTCAGATGCTTTAAGTAAAACATCAAAATTCAGAACATATAGGATAAGGGGTGCCTGGGCTGGCTCAGTCAGTAGAGCATGCAACTCTCAATCTTGGGGTCGTGAGTTTGAGCCCCACCTTGGAGTGCTTAAAAATAAATAAATAAAAATTACTCTATCAGCAAACTTTGAAAGAAAAAAAAAAGAATGTATGGATAAAAAGAGAACTGCTTCATCTTTGTAATTAAAATACTATTAAGATTATAGTAAAACAGGCGTGCCTGGGTGGCTCAGTTGTTAAGTGTCTGCCCTGGTCTCGGGTCATGATGCCAGGGTCCTGGGACTGAGTCTCGCATCGGGCTCCCTGCTCAGCGGGGAGTCTGCTTCTCTTGCCTCTGAAGCTCTCCCTCCTTGTGCTCTCTCCCCCACTCAATAAATGAATAAAAATCTTTTTTTTTTAATTTTTATTTACTTATTTGACAGAAAGAGACACAGCAAAAGAGAGAACACAAGCAGGGGAGTGGGAGGGGAGAAGCAGACTTCCCGCCAAGCAGGGAGCCCGATGTGGGGCTTGATCCCGGGACCCTGGGATCATGACCTGAGTCGAAGGCAGATGCTTAACAACTGAGCCACCCAGGTGCCCCAATGAATAAAAATCTTTAAAAAAAAAAAAAAAAGATTCTATTTAAACACTAAAATTGTTCAGAACAAGCCCAGCTGGAAGCCTGGGTATCTTGTGAGACGTGAGTGAAGCTTCACTTTTCCAAGCACTTTACTTTTCAATACACTGTCCCAGTCCCTTCTCTTGTCTAGGAAGCAAGTCAATAGTCTTGCTATCTCCATTTTACAGCTGAACCAAAAGGAATTGTGGACTAAGAAAACGAGCCAGGGTCACACCACCGGTGAGGCAAAGAAGATTCAAGAGGCAAAGAGGCAAAGATTCAAGATTAAAATGAACATTTCCCAACATACGTAGAAGCTCGCGATGCCTAGCTAGCCAGAGCCACGCGTTTCAACACTGGCGTTCTCCAAAGCGCCTCGCACATCTAGGCTCTCAGGAATGCTCCTGAAATTCACCCTCACGGGCAGAGGCCAGAGACAGCTCCGCCGCGAAGACTGAGGACTCAGGTCTAAGGCAGGTCTAAGGCAGATCTAGAGCAGGTCTCTACCTCCGCATTTAGTCTTCTGACTTAGAGCAAGCTTCCCAAACTTCTAAGCTTCAATTTTTCCCTTGTTTAAAAAAAAAAAAAAAGTGGGGCTAACCACACTTAGCCCTGAGCGTTGCCGTCAGGATTAAATGGCGTCCGACTTACAAAGCACCTAAAACAGTAGCCGGCCAGCGTTGTGCGCTCAGAAGAGTAAACTAGTATTATAACAAGGGCCTAGAGGGAGTGGTTTATCCCTCCTCATTCTCCAGCCAACACTGCAGTCCCACCAAACCCGTTACGACACCCTGCGGCTTAAAAGAAAGCAACTGGGAAGGTCTCTTGTGTCCAACTGTGCTGGGCCCCAGCCTGCCAGGCCCAGCTGTGTTGGCTGAAGAACGTGGTCTGAGTCATCCCAGCAGCTGGCAGGGGCAATTTTAAAGTCCCATGGGGCCGCGTCCCTGATCAGATTCACCACACCCCACACCCCTCTCTCCCGTCTGCGGAGAGATAAACGAGCAGGGGAAGGCCACGTGTGTTTCTGCATGTCTGGGCAGTCAACTGTGGACCAACGTCTTCTCTGAGTGTCCAGCCTTGATTTGTGTGCGGATGGCACAGACCCTGGGCTCCTACCATCACAGCTGGCGTGGAAACGTAGAGAAGCGTGGGTCATTGCATTCTTTCTGGGAGTAGCAGTTCCTGTCCCCCTGCTTTAGGAAAACCAGCATTTTGCACCCTCCCCCCAAAAAGAAGTTCCTTCCATGTCTGACAGAAGAGGCTCATGTCTTTTTCAGTCCTATGAACGTAACTGTTCACCGGTTTGCCTTCGGCAGCTCGTTTAAAAAAAAGACTGGCAGAAAGAAAAAAACACTTCCTGAAAATTAGCTGCTGAGTCACCCGACAAAGGAGACTGTGGCCCTTGTCAGCATCCACTGGTCGGCGAGCTGACTCACTTTTTCAGGCTTCCATTAGAGGCCTGTTCTCATCACCACCACCACCAATCCCCCCCCACCGCCCTGTCCTTCCTTCCTGCAGACATCCCCCCGCCTAGCGGGGGGGGGTGTTTCTGTGGCCGCCCCCTCTCACCGCGCCCCCTTGGAAGCTATGCAGTGTCCCTGTCTGTGGCTTTGATTTTTCTGGAAGCATGTATGTATGGGAAGTGGGGCAGAGGCCTCAGAGGCTGGCTGCCTGTGCCCACTCCTTGCAGCTGTAGAATCCACCAGGAGCTTAAAGGAAGTTCTTTTTTTTTTTTTTTTTAAGATTTTATTTATTTATTTGACAGACAGAGATCACAGGTAGGCAGAGAGGCAGGCAGAGAGAGGAAGGGAAGCAGGCTCCCGGCTGAGCAGAGAGCCCGATGCGGGGCTCGATCCCAGGACCCCGGGATCACGACCTGAGCTGAAGGCAGAAGCCCTAACCCACTGAGCCACCCAGGTGCCCCTTAAAGGAAGTTCTTTAAACGTACACCAGAAGTTACCCTAAATCATGATACGCGTGGGCCTTAGCAAGCCCTCCCCCATAGCACTGATGGTTTTGACAGATAGGCCCTATGGCTTACGTAAAGAGCAGAGGAGTCAGAATCCCAATACGAGCACAGAAGGAGGTTGGGGGAGTGGGAGCCATCTGGTCTGGTGGTTCCCAGCCCAACGGCACACTGAGTCGACTGGGGAGCTTGGAACACAGGGCCCACCTCGGGCCAATGGAATGAGAATCTCTGTCCTCAGGGTTGGGACAAGGCATTTAAACCTCCACAGGGAGTCCCCCGGGGAAAGAAATGGCTCACAAATACTACTGAGTCACAGACTCCCCCACTGCAGAAATAAACAACCTCCTTAAACACCATTTCAGGGGAGACCCTGACACTCTGAGTTCCCTGTCAGGTCAGACTTCTCTTTAGGCAAATGGTGAGTAAGGTCGGGCAAGGTAAAGCAGCCCCCCCCACCCCCCGACCCAGTGGTAAGACCCTGAGTTACAAGAAGCACGTTCGATACCCTTCCTTCTGTCCTAGTGGTGAGTGCTCGTCAGAAATAATTCTATCTGGGGCACCTGGGTGCCTCAGTGGGTTGGGCCTCTGCCTTCGGCTCGGGTCATGATCCCAGGGTCCTGGGATCGAGCCCCGCGTCGGGCTCTCTGCTCGGCGGGGAGCCTGCTTCCCCCTCTCTCTCTGTCTGCTGCTCTGCCTGCTTGTGATCTCTGTCTGTCAAATAAATAAATAAAATCTTAAAAAAAAAAAAAAAAAGAAATAATTCTCTCTGACCGAACCTACCAAGGCACCATAAATAATGAGAAAGGCAATGGTTGCTGTTTATCTTAACCCATGCATTTATGGATCTAATCTCAGGTAAGTCACGTCATAACACTTCAATCCATTAGTCCATTTCCACCACCTTCTTGAAGTTTACGAATTATCCTCAATACCCCTTGCTAGGTTTAAAGTGTGTCCCCCAGATATGTTGAAGTCCTGACTCCCCGTCCTTACGAATGTGACCTGAATTGGAAATAGGGTCTTTCCAGATGTCATCAAGTTAGAAGGAGGCCATTAGGATGGGCCTGAGTCCAAGATGGCTGGTGTCCTTATAAGAAGAGGGAGAGGCCATGTGAAGACCTCAGCACACAAGGGGAATGCTGTGTCAGCATGGAGGCAGAGCCCAAGGGATGCCTGCATCTAGACATCAAGGAGAGCCAAGGATTGCCAGCAGAAAGAAAAGGCCAGGAAGGATTCTCCCCTACAGGTTTCAGGTTTACGGTCTCCAGAACTGTGAGAGAATGAGTTTCTGCTGTTGTCAGCCACTGAATTTGTGGTACTTTGTAAGGTGGCCCTAGGAAAGTGATATGCCTCCTATTGTCCCATGGATATAAAAGACAAGGTGACTCAGGACTGCTGCTGGGGCTCTGCATGCCAGCCTCCCACCCTGGCTCGGTCAGGAGATGCCCCACTGGGAGCTCCGAGGCTACTCTCTGCCCTGCTTTTTAGGAAGCGTCCCCTTCACTCTTTTGCTCCCTGTGGTTTCTCTCATGGCCCTCTTTGCTTTCTTTGGGCACTTCCACCTGTCTCCACTGTCTATCTCCCCACCTGGATCATGACTCGTGACTCCCTTGGGGCAGGGATAATGTCTGTCTGGTCCATGGCCCACACCTATCTCAGTGCCTAGCATGAAGTCATCTCTGAGTAAGTGAGTGCATGAATGTGCAAATGGCATCCAATCCTAATCTTTTTTTAAAAAGATTTTATTTTTTATTTTTAAGTAAACTCTATACCCAAAGTGAGGCTCGAACCCCCAGATTAAGAGTCGCATGCTCTTCCGACCGACCCAGCCAGGTGCCCCTATTTAATTTTTGTCTTGGACTTCCCTGCTGCCTCTCACCCTGTTGGTCCCCTTCCTGCCTCACCTGAGTGATGCCAAATATTCTCTTGACCATGAAGATTATTCCTTTACTGACCTCTCTTTCTCTGCACGTTCCTAAACTTTCAGTTCCCAGGTTCATTTTTTTAAGCTTATTTATTTATTTTAGGTAAACTCTACACCCAGAGTAGGGCTTGCACTCAAGACCCCGAGATCAAGAGTTGCATGCTGTTCCCACCGAACCAGCCAGGCGTCCCCCAGGTTCATCTTTTACCTCATTTTCTATCCAACTTTTTTAGTCGTAACTACCACTGGTATTTATATGAATCCCCAGCTTCAGGCCAAGTTCTCCCCTGAGCTTCAGGGTTATATATCCAAAGTGTCTGCTACATGCTTCTACCTAAACGTCCCACAACTCCAGCAAATAAAAGTCAGTCCACTTTCCCTCTTCTTCGCATCTGAGGTCCGTCCCTGATTCTCCTACCTTAAACCACTACCAGCGTTGAGGCCTTCATCATCTTTCTACAACAATATCCTCTCAGCTTTTCCAGATTTTGTACTTACGTCCCTCATATCCATCCTTTGTATAGGCACAGGCTGAGACATTTAAAAATCAACTTTCTAGTCACTCCCTACTTAAAGTAGCACAATCATTCTACAAGACAGAGTCCAAGCCCCTTCATATGACAAACCAGACCCTACTTATCTCTCCTACTTTCAAGACCCAGCAGCCCCAAAGTGTTTTTATAAGCCGTGTTGTTCTCCTTATACTATGTTTGCTCTTGTTGGTTCCTCTGAAAGAAGTGAACTAGTTAGCTTCTCCTTCTCACTCAATGTGCCAGTGGACAGTCTTTAGAAATAGGTATCAATAATCCCTAATTCCTAGTATGTGTGTCCTATGTGATCCCCTCCCTTGGAGTGTGGGTTGAACCTAGCGACTTGCTTCTAACAAAAATAATAGAGCAAAAGTGATGGGATGTCGCTTCCATGATTAGGTCATAAAAGATTATGATTCTGTCTTGTTTGCTCTCTCTCTCTCACATATTCTTCTTGAATGTTTCTCTGATGAAACAAGATGGGGAAGCCCATGTGGCAAGAAATTGGGGGTGGCTTCTAGCTGACCACCAGTTAAGAACTGAAGACCTCAGTCCAACAAGCATTAAAGAGCTAAGTCCTTCCAACCCCATGGAGAGCTTAGAAGTAGATCCATGCCCATCTGAGTCAACCTTATTTAGCACCTTGATTGCAACTTAGCGATTGGAGTGAGAAACCCTGAAGCAGAACATCCCTCTATTCCTTGCCTAGACGCCTGACACAGAAACCATGAGATAATAAATGTGCGTTGTTTTAAACTGTTAAAGTTGGGGGTAATTTGTTTCATGGCAATATACAACTGATGCACTCATTTCCTACAACATATATTCCATGAAGACTTCAGTACCTCCTGCCACACACACACGCACACACACACACACTTTGTGAGCCTCGGAGCAACATTTTGTGTTCACCTCTTAACACTGTATTTAGCAGATTAATTGTAACAATGTGTTTTTGTCTTGGTGTCTCCACTATGCCTTGAGACATTTGCGGCTGTGACATGTGTTCTTGGTTATTTTATCTTTATATCTCTAGTGTCAAATGTAGTTCTTGGAACACAGTATCAAAAATTCTTTCATGGGGGCGCCTGGGTTGCTCAGTGGGTTAAAGCCTCTGCCTTCGGCTCGGGTCATGATCTCGGGGTCCTGGGATCGAGCCCTGCATCGGGCTCCATGCTCAGCGGGGAGCCTGCTTCCCTTCCTCTCTCTCTCTGCCTACCTCTCTGCCTACTTGTGATCTCTGTCAAATAAATAAATAAATCTTTAAAAAAAATGCTTTCATGGATGAATGAATAAATGAGTGAATGAGTATCATTTTGCTAAGTGATACACAGAAATTAAAAAATCAAGTAAGATCATGTTATACCTGTAGGAGCATTAATCAAGTTAGAGGAGCTGACATAAAATCAATTAACATAAATATGAATTAAATAAGTGTTGGGTCATAATAAGAAAAATGTGCTATGGACATATAGAAGATGCAATGTCCTTTCTGATCTGGGCAATCTGAAAATATTTCCCGAGTAAATGGCTTATGACATTGGCCTTGAAGGTTAACAGAACTTTGAGCAGCAAAATTGGGAAGGAGAGGAATCCAAAATTAATGAAAACAATAAACAAATCCTAGAAAGTGAAAAGGTCTCACAGAGTGACGGAGTCCGGCCTGGTGCCAGAGTGAGAAGCCAGATGGAGATGAAGACTGAAGATCAGTTAGAGCTTAAAGGGTACAAGCGAGGTCATTGGTCTTAGAGAACACGTGAAAGCAGAACCTTGGGAAACTGACATTTAAAGACCGAGAGGAAAGAGGAACTTGCTACGAAGAGTGAAGGGGACTCGGGCACGTGATGTGGTATGCTAATCACTTCACAGAAGTTTGAAGGAGGAGGCGGTGCTCTAGGGTCGAGTATGATGCAATCTTAAGAGGCCTTGAGATGTGGCAATTAGGCCACTATTAGCTTTTGAGAAAACGAGTAATCTTTAAGAAAACGGAAAAAAGGAGATGCAAGACAGAAGTAAGAGGATAAAAATAGATATGTTTGAGGAAGTCAACCAACCTTTGAAGAAGCGTCCTAATGATACATGACTTGGAGACCAGCCTGTTAAGACTTCGGAGTCATTGGCAATTCTGACAGTGAAATGATTTATCTGATAAACATCTTTCTCTGAAATAAAATATACCCACGCAACTTTCAGTCTCGGGGTTGTGAATTCGAGCCCTACCTGAGAGGTGAAGATCACTGAAAAAAAAAAAAAATAATAAGATCTTTAGAAAAAAAAAAAAAAAGAAAGAAAAACCTGACCCTCCTCCCCATGTGACTTTTTCCCTTTCTCCAACAAACACCTTCGTGGTTTGTAACTGTTCATTCTGGACCATTTACATGTTTTGTCTAGCTGCGTCATCCATCCCCTCAGCTAAACTGCGAAGCCCATCAATCATGACTTTCTTCATGTCTTCGCTCAGCATGGACTGAATAAGTCCAATAAAAACCATGATAACCTTTTGGCTTTCGTAAATTCTTTGTAATCAGCCAGAGCGTTTCTTTTCCAGCAGTGTTTACTGGAGGCTTGCTAACTGGCAGATTCTGCGCTGGGAGCCTTGTATCCATGTATGAACCCTGGGATTCTGTAGGGCTGGGAAGTTATGATTATCTGCTTTTCACAAGTGAGCCAAGAGTGGAAAAGAAAATTGAGATATAATTTATTTCAACGAAGATCCTCAGAGATTAATTTGCCAAAGTTATACATGCCAACACATTACAGACACACAGGGCTGAGCGAACCGTCCCAGATCACCCAGGCTGGAGGGCATTTCCAGAACATGAGACGTTCAGTTTTAAAACCAGGCAAACCAGGGCTAGGAAACTTTCCATAGACTTTAGGGATGAAACAGTAAAATGCTGTAAAAAAGAAAGGGGGCTAATATCTGTGCCTGGTTAGCAATATTTATTGTGAAGAGAATTCCAGTTTATCCATAAGATGATTTGGGTTGAAAATGACAGCAGATGGGGTGCCTGGTTGACTCAGTAGTTTGGGCCTCTGCCTTTGGCTCAGGTCATGATCTCGGGGTCCTGGGATCAAGCCCCACATCAGGCTCTCTCCTCAGTGGGGAGCCTGATTCCCTCTCCCTCTGCCTGCCTCTCTGCCTACTTGTGATCTCAGTCTCTCTGTCAAATAAGTAAATAAAATCTTAAAAAAATATATTAAAAAAAAAGAAAATGACAGCAGAGTGTATTTCTAAACTTTTGAAATACACACTTTTATCATTTCCCAACTTAATCTTGAAAGTGTGGCTAGCAAGTGAGCCACACCTAGGCATCTCACCAGCCTTCTTCCACCTGTATGTCAATTTCAAGTCTGGAAGATAAGCCCAGACCTATCATCCTGGCCGGTACTTTCCCAGGGACCCAGGGCTCATCTGTGAAGTGTTAGCCTGACTTCCTTATATTCTTCTATATCTATAGTATGAGAGTTAAGTAAAAGTTTCGTGCTAATTCTCAGAAATCTGTTCTTTTTAATGCAACACCAATAAAAGTTTCAAGAAGAGGAAAGGAGCATTTTTATCACTTTACTTACAGATGCTGTATTGTGGTGTGTCTTTTCTTTCTTTCTTTCTTTCTTTCTTTCTTTCTTTCTTTCTTTCTTTCTTTTCATGATCTCTGAGTCCTGGAATCAGGCCTCCGCTCGGGCTTCCTCCTCAGTAGGGAGTCTGCTTCTCTCTCTCTCCCTCTGTGCCTCCCCACTGCTTGGTCTCTCTATCAAATAAATAAATAAATAAATAAATACATAAAATCTTGAAAAATAAATATTTAACATACATCCTAATCTCTCTTTGTGCTTTTGAGCTGATTTCATTTGGGGGGTTTTGGTATATTAATAATTAGATCACAAACCAATTTAAAGTTTGAGGTTCTAAAAAAAATAATAAAGTTTGAGGTTCTAGCAGAATAATCATGACTTAAGTGAATAAACTATTAACAATTCAGAAGAGTTTATTATAATTGTTTCTAATTAGGGGGTCCATTCTATTTCCCTTCAAAAAGTAATACCCCGTTACATTTACCTTGCAATTTATAATACCTAAGGATTTCTGACCTATATAAATCTCATTTGATGCTTATAACAATCCCACACGGTGAGCAGGGTTTTACTTTGTTGGGGAGACCAGGGCTCAGAGGGGAGACCATGGAGCTCAGACCAAGCTCAGACCAAACTCTGATCTCCCAGCTCGAGGCCTAGTGCTCCTTCTGTTCTAGCAAATTTACTTAACAGTCAGATGAAAACCTTCAATGTCTGGGGCCTGTGCCTTCCTCCTTCTCTGAAAAAGAATGCCAAGTACAAAATGTATCAATACCAATACAATTGATTATGGAAAATTTCAGCCTAATAAGCAATTGTTTTGTTTTTATTAAGATTTAATTTTATTAAGGCTTAATTTTATTAAGACACAATTTTATTCAGACTTGATTTTTTTTTTTTTAGAGCAGTTTAAGGTTCAAAATTGAGATGGAAGTGTGGAGATTTCCCATCTACTTCCAGTATTTTCCTGTGTACTTCCCATACACTATCCCTTATACTTTCAGGCTTTACATATGTTAAAGCAATCATTTTAGCTCTTTATTAAAATATGAAATTTAGAAAGTAATTTGAGAATGGAATGATTAGGCTGTCATCAATACTGCCATTAAATCCTTGTGCTCTTTAAGACTTAGAAAGATATCATTGAGTTCCAAAATGGGTAAAAATAATAGCATATAAATTGTATCTCTAACAAGCGGTTAAGGCCACATAGCCATTGTTAGGGACTTAATTGTGTCCCCCCCACCCCCACCCCTGCAAATTGCTAGGTTGAAATACTAACTCAGGCACTACACAGTGTGATGATATTCAGAAATAGCATCTTTAAAGAGGCAAATAAGTTAGAATGAGGTCATTACGGAGGACCCTAATCCTATGACCGGTATCCTTGTTGGAAGAGAAGATTTGGACACAGACACACACAGAAGGAAGACCATGTTAAGATATAGAGAGAAGACAGCCATCTGCAGGCCAAGGAGACAGGCCTCGGAAGAAACCAGCCTTACCAATACCTGGATTTCAAACGTCTGCCTCCAGAACTGTGAGAAAATTAATTTCTGCTGCTTAAGCAGAAATAATACCTTGTAGTATCTGTAGTGCTTTATTATGAAGCCCTAGCAAACTAATATGAGCCCCCCAAAACACACATACACATGCAGTACTATGCTACCTAACACAAGCTATATGAAAATCTGCCTTTTTGAGTAGCCTTGGATTTTTACTCATGGGATGCTATTACTCATCAAGTTTTTTATGCTTAAATTTCATTTATTTATATTTTGATGTTAATTATGATAGACTTTAATAATGAACAACGAAAATTCAACATATAACACTAATAAGCCCAAATCTACTTTAAAAAAGGAGAGAGAGAGACTAACCACCCTGCTCTGCGGTGAAGAATGACTTCCCGAAGTGTCCGCGGTCACTGGTGGACTCCTTCAGTACTGGGAGCCAACATCCGGGCATCTGACTCTTTATTAAACACTTAATGTTTATTGAGGGTGGCAGTGGGGGGCTGCCTAAAGAGCTGGACCAAAGAAAGAAAGATGAAATTCCTGCTACACAATCTGGGTAGAGTTCACATGATTCGAGAGCATAGAAATGATGATACAAAGAAGTAAACACTATTTCTTATTATATTTCCTTTTTTTTAAAAAGATTTTATTTATTTATTTATTTGAGAGTGAGAGAGAGCACAAGTGGGGTGAGGAGCAGAGGGAGAAGCAGACTCCCCACTGAGCAGGGAGCCTGAGGCGGGGCTTGATCCCAGGACCCTGGGATCATGACCTAAGCCAAAGGCAGATGCTTAACCGACTGAGACACCCAAGTACCCCTCTTATTACATTTCTTAACAGTAAAAATTTCCCTTGTTTCAATTCCCTTCTTAATTGTGTACCACAGTGGTATGTTTCAGTACAGTGAGATCCTGAAATGACAGAAAAACATTGAAGTTAAGTACTGTTTTTAGTCAGATGAGTTGTAGGTTGGGCAGCAAGAAGTTCAACATCAGCCGCCACGGGACATCTCGTTCGTGTGCCTGTCCTCGCAATCTGTTGACAGGCTGGGATGCCAAACGTGCATTTCTGGATCCTCCTTGTAACATTTCCCAGGATCTTTTTCATATCATGTTTGCAAACTAAAATCTAATCTGGTATTAAAGAGGGATATAAAGTCGAAGAACCAGGGGTCCCTGGCTGGCTCAGTCCGCTAGAGCCTGTGACCGCTGATCTCAGGATTGCGAGTTTGAGCCCCATATTGGGTGTAGAGATTGCTTAAAAATAAAATACATATTTTTTTAAAGTCTAAGGACTACCTTAAAAACACAAACACACACCCTCAGTTGTAAGAAAATAATTAATTTGTTTGCTATAGAAATTAGAAAAGAAAATGCCCCAACAGATGGAACGTGATACTTTGTAGGAAAAGACGATCACCAGTCCAATGAAATGTTGGGTGGCATTTCATAACCTGGATGTCTGTAGCTCCTGCTCTTTGTTTTACTCTTTCTTCATGCCTTTATTTTGACTGCTCACCTCTACTCTCTCTCACAGAGTCCTCACTATTGGTGACCTATGAGTCCATCTGCCTCTAAGACAATCACTCGTAAACTGCCCAATGTTCAAAGCTACCATCCCACAGTACTGGCTCCCAGAACTTGGCTGGTTTTCTTCTCATGTTCTCTGGATAGACAGTATTTAACAGCCACCAGCTGGAGCTGCCATTAAAGAACGTGTATACATGAGACCCCAAATCTCTCAAATTCTAAAATCTTGACTATGTAAATCTAATACATTTCCTGTGTCAGCTGGCTGGCAGGTTTAAGCTTGGATGTTTAATTTATCTCTGTGAAAGCTATCTGTATGTCCAAGAACATGGCCACCATGCGCATTCTCCTCACATGCAGAGCAATGTTTCAGATGCTCTAACCAGGCATCACAGCTTATGCAATCTTTTCACCTTTCCAAAGCATTCTCAAAACTTGTGACCACCTGGGTAGACAAGCACCAGCTCCATGCTTACAAGATCAGCCCACAGGATAGAGAAATCAAAACGTGAAGCCAGCTATCAGACCAACCTTCCCCATGCTCCAGGGTAGATGTCACCAGAAGGCAAACATCTATGCTTTTTGTGATTATGTAGGTTAATGACCAGACTTAGTCCAATGGTCTGTAGTTTCCATCTTGGCTGTAGGTCAGTATAGGTCTTGCCCTGCCATTGTGCCTTATTTCCCTGTGCTGATCAAGGGGGCCCATTTCCAAGAACAAGTTGGTTGGCCATATTAGGGCATATACTTATGAACATGGAACTCCTTCCTGATAAAGAAAGGAAACTGGGAGTGACACAGGATGAGATTTGAGCTGAGAACAGGAGGGAGAGCTGGCAGTAACCTCAGAAGAAGACTCACACAAGGGTAAGAAAAATGCGATGTTAAGCAAGTCCTTTAGTCCATTAGGTCTCTGTGGAAAAGGGATCATAATACGTTCCTTTTTATATTAACACACAGAAGAAAGTTCATAAAACGGTATAGTGTATCAGGACAAAAGAAGGAATGGAGGCTGATGAATGTCCTGCGACAGACCCGTGAGCAAAATGATGACTTAATTTTCGGTTTACAGTTCTATTGAAATGGAGCATCGCTTTTTGGTTTAAGTAGTCTCTGTACTCTGATCAACATGTAAAAATATTGTCTCAGCCTCAAAAAAAACCACAATAAAATTCATAGTCTTATAAAGTTTGGTAAATAAGCAACAGAGTGGTTTGGAGCACGTTCAGAGGACACAGAAACAGAGCATTTATAAGTGTTAGCTGAAAATAAAATTAAATGTGATGTCCTTCTGAGGCTGACCTTGGAGGTAAAGGAAAATGCAAAATCAAATTATGAAAAGTAGTATTTTCAGGGCCTGCAATGCATGAGGTTTCTATGCAGAGTTCAATTTCCTGAAGTTAAAGATACCATGAAGTGTACTATAACTATATTTAAAATAGAAAATTATTTCTCTGTTCGAAAGGAAATCTATCAGCTTTGTTTTAGTAAACTCTGAACCCAAGAACCTGTGAACTGCCCTCTTCCAACAGGAAGCATCTTGGGTTGGTTCGGGCTGTGCTTTAGGCTGATCATTACAACATTGAGAAAAAAGGTCATTGTCACCTCCGTATGTCACTCAACCTAACCGTAATGGTTTCCTAGGGCTGCCAGAATGGAGTACCACACCCTGGGTGGCTTCAAACAGTAGAGATTTATTCTCTTACTGTTCTGGAGGTCGGAAGTCTGAAATCAAGGTGTCAGTAGGGTCATGCTCTTTCGGAAGGTTGCCTGGAACCTGGAGAAGCTTCTGCTTCGCTCCTGGCTTCCAGTGGCTGCCAGCCCTCCTCAGCCCTTAGGACCAGCCCTCCAATATCTGCCTTCATCCTCACAGAACATTCTTCCTGTATCTCTGTGTCTCCATGAAGTCTTTTTATAAGGACACCAGTCATCTCCTTTAGGGCCTAACCTCATTCAGTATGATCCCCATCTTAACCTAACTAATTGCTAAGTACCCTATTCCCAAATACGGTTAGATTCTCAGGTTCCAGGTGAGTATGAATTCGCAGGGGAAATTATTCAACCTAGAGGACTAACCAATGATAAAAATCTTGTAATTTTAGTCATCGAACATCCTCTGGGAGTCCACGATTCCTAAACACGTGCACCGTGTTTGGAGGCCAGACAGAAAGTTGACACGAGGCCGAGTTATCCTTTTAAAGACAGATTTTCTTTTTCCCTTGGTGCTCAACTGACTGAAATTTTATCTGCTCTGGGTACAATGATGCAGAATGTTATTATTCTTCTTTGCTTCATTTTTTTTTACATCTTTTTTGTTTGTTTTTAAACCAAAAGTAGTTCCTTATTTAAAAAAAAAAATACAAAAAACTTCAGGCTGTTGGGGAAATCATCACATCTGTTCATCCTCATAGAACATGACTTTCACAGGGAACCTGCTCTCATTAGGCCCCCATTTGTAGTCAAAAACTGGATTTCATTTTTCCTGTGTCCTCTGTCATCCTGGCTTAATCTCACAATACTTGTTGGCTTCAGTTATTACAAACAAGTAATGCTATGGAAAACAGGTGATAGTCCTCATTTTTCTTTTTTTTTTCTTTTAAAGATTTTATTTTATTTATTTGACAGACAGAGATCACAAGTAGGCAGAGAGGCAGGCAGGGGGGATGGGGGGAAGCAGGCTCCCCACCAAGCAGAGAGCCTAATGCGGGGCTCATTCCCAGGACCCTGGCACCACAACCCAAGCTGAAGGCAGAAGCCCCAACCCACTGAGCCACCCAGGCGTCGCAGTCCTCATTTTTCTAAGATAAGGAGTAAAGCCATGTGGTTAAAATACGAATTTGAAGAAGTCTGCACTTACTGTTTTGATGTGGGGAGAGTGGTAATCTTGGACATTTTACGTTCAGAGACTGAATTTACAATGATGCTTATGTGAACTGGAAAAAATATACATTGGAGATCTTTTCTTGGAAAAACCTAACCTAAGTTTTGGACTTGACCTTGAGAAAAATAAACAAAAAGAAAAACAAACAAAAAACTTTTTTTTATTTTGTAAGAAATGGGAACTTTGGGAATTTTTGTATTTTTAACATTGTTTTGTATGAACCGTTTAACCTTTTATGTACTTGCACCCAAATATGTTCCTTAAAGAAGTTTTAGTCTCTAAAATAGGAAGGGATATTCTAAGTCACAGCGAAACCTCTGATTCCTCATGAACTCAAGTTTGTGCAAGGGGAAAATTACCGGCAGGTGTGGATGAGAAGTCCTGATTGGATCAGCTTGACCTTCTCACGCACCAACAACCACCTGGAGAGAAGGAAGCAGGAAGTAAAGCAACCGAGCCCCCGGTGTTTGGGTGTTTGTGTTTGACTGTCAGTCGTCAACTTCTTAGATTCTATTTGTGGCCCAAATGATGAAAGATTACCTATCGAAGCCAACACAGAAATATTTTTTGCGTTTTTTTTTAATTTTATGTTTTAGATTTTATTTATTTATTTGACAGAGAGAGAGAGTACACAAGCAGGGGGAAAGGCAGAGGGAGAAGCAGACTCCCCACTAAGCAGGGAGCCTGATGACTGACAGTGACGTAGGGCTCAATCCCAGGACCCTGGGATCATGATCTAAGCTGAAGGCAGCCATTTAACAGACTAAGCCACCCAGGGGCCCCTGCATTTAATTTTAAACCTATGCTTTAATACAGTGACCAAAAGCCCAGCAAAGTGTGGATAGAACCTTCTAAAGCAATCACTTTATGGGATTCCTCCCAGTCCTCATACCTGATTGATACAAACATCACCTAAGAGGTAGCTGAATAATTACATCAGTTGTTTCTGCCTGGAAGGAATCCTACTTGGATACGATCCTACAGGGAAAGTCTCCCTATCTGACACCCGGAAGGCTTTATGGAAAACAGGAAATTTGACTACCTTTGGCTAAAACATAAAAGTATTTTTTAATAATCTTTAGAGTTTAAATCACCATTTCTGTATCAAGACACTAATAATACTGTCTAATAATATAACACCAGGTATCATACTTTAAAACTGTTGTTCTTAGTTTTCAATTGCCACTCACTTAAAACCATGTGGGTTATGACAGGTACAGTGTAACCACACGAGGCTGAAGAAGGCTGAGTTTCATTTCCAACCACCCCCAAGACAGAGCTTAATTTTACATTTTGCTAAATTGATAGCACACCTGCCTTGTGATGGTATCTTTTACTTTATTATCTATATACAGTATAATGCATATATACAGAAAAAGACCTGTTAATATAATTGCTTAAAAAGGCTATGTATTTTACCATCTTTTTTCATGGTGTACAAATCTATATCACTGAAAATTGATTTTTTTAATATTTTACAAACAAAATCTACTGACTAATCATTTTTAACTGCTTTTGATTCAAATCATTTAGCCTTCTGATGGCCAAGAGAACAGGCGTTTATTGGGACCCAGCACCCAAATGGGTGATATCTAGGATAAATAAAGAAGAGAAAAGATCATCTTCACTAGTTTCCCACCCCCTATCCCAAACTTCCTTGGCCACATATTGCATCTCGCTCTACCCAAGCCTGTCCCAGCTCCAAAATCATAAATTTAAGTGCACTGTCTTAGTCCATTCTTAGTCCATTCTGGTCACTATCACGGAATAGCATAGACTGAGTGGCTTAAAACAACAGAAACTTATTCTCACAGTTCTGAAGCTGGAAGTCAGAGACCAGAGAGCTGGCAAGTTCAGGTTCCCGTGAGGGTCCTCTTGAGGGTTGCAGATGGCGTTTTTTCTTGGATCATCCATGGCAGAGAGAAGAGAGAGAGAGAGAAGCAAACTTAGGAGACGTGAATCCCCTGCATGAGGGCTCCACGCTCTTGGCCTAATCACATCCCAAAGGCCCCTCATTCTAATATCATCACACTGGGGGGTAGGGTTTCAACATATGTATTTGGGGGTGGGGAACACACACATTCAGTCCATGACACAGCCTTCTTGGATGACAAGCCCTTCCCCCTTGCTTTCACACCCTTTCATCTACTACATCTCTCTCTCTCTCCAATTTCACCCAGACCTCCAGATCCTAGAGCCCTTCCTTACCTGCCAACCATCTATGTCCTCTCTCCTACTTCTCCACAAAATATGGGTGGATCCTCACCTCAATTCTTTCCTACCAAGATCATCACCTCCCTTGTTCCCTTGCCCTTCTGTCATGCCTAGCGCCCCAAACCCCAAGCTAGATCTAACCAACTACCGGCCTGCTGATGTGAGATGCTGGAGGAAAGCTCACCACTGCCCCTACACTGGAACTTGACATCAATGTTTTCCTGACCAGCTGTTCCTCTCATTCTCTCCAGTGGCTATTTTCAACCATCTTAGCTTTCTCCAAACCTTCTACTCCAAGATGGCAGATACAGCCAACTGAGGAGTCAACCAGAGTCCTCTTCTTCCAAGACACCCAGGAAAACTATATTTAACAGTTACGCCCCCCCACCCCCTTACATAGGTTATGGCCGTTCTACTGAGATCTAGTCATAGAATTTGAGCAGAATGTTGTTCCCCTTCTCCCAGTTCTGGCCTATCCAAACCTCCCACAAATGCTCCTTTGTCTTCCCCCAGCTGCACTACGGATGCTAAGACCCGGGGCAGATATGATGTCACCCATTAAACCATGGGGGTTATGACAGGCACAGTGTAACCACATGAGGTTGAAGTTGGCTGGGTTTCACTTCCAACCACCCCTGAGACAGAGCTTAAATTTACATTCTGCTACCTTGATATCACACCTGCTTTGTGATAGTATCCTTTACTTTGTTATTTATACAGAATATAATGCATATACATAGAAAAGGACACATAAACACAATTACCTGAAAAAGGCTATGTATTTTAACATCTTTTTCTTGTTAATCAGAACCTCTATCTGATGTGGTCCTGAATGACTTTGGGAAACAAATCACACAGACACACACACACACACACACTCCAACCCCGGCCTTCTCCACCCTCCACTGTGCCAGGTGGATTTTACATGGATGAGGAGCAAGCAACAGCCAGATCACAGAGGCAGGAGTCAGGAGAGATCAGCTCCTCTCCTGTCCCACATCTGTCTCACCCCCTTGCCTCCTGTTCTCCTGAAGAAGAAAAACGAAAATTTATTTTGTTCTCCTTTAAGTACTGGAGACCAACCTACTATAGCTTGAATAATCAGGGTTTTTTAAAGAATGTATTTATTTATTTGAGATAGAGAGATTGAGCACAAGAGCACAAAGAGGGGGAGTGGCAGGAAGAGGGAGAGGCAGAAGAGACTCCTCGCTGAGCAGGGAGGCCGATGTGGGGCTCGATCTCAGGACCCTGAGATCATGACCCGGGCCGAATAGAGACGCTTGTCCAACTGAGCCACCCAGGAGCCCCCTGAATAATTAGGGTTTAATGATACCTGTTGTCACTTGGAAGATGACCTCAGAGAGTCTGAGAACAGCAATCATCACATGGCCTCTGGCACCTAACATTCAGCATGGAGAGGGAGAAATGAGGACAGACCCCGGCTCTGTGCCTTTCCATGTCTCCCGCAGCATTATATCCCAATATAACAATTTTGGGCCTGAAGTCCTGTGTTGATCTTCCCTATATGTCTAAAACAAAAGTAAGTATCTAAATGGAAATTGAAAAAACGATTTCCTTTGACCGTAAGTAAAAATATTATTTTTTTTCCTGGATTGAATTATCTTTACAATCGTTATCAGTAAACAATTGAGCAGAGCACCTAAATATTACATATTTTGTCATTAAATATCAAGTAAACATAAAGTAAGATATAAAACAGAAATTATAACTTAAAAAGTAAAATGCATTGAGAATGAAGCTCTTATAGATGAATGGACTATTTTGTCGAATGGTTTTGAGTTTGGGGCTTTTTTTCATTTACTTACCAATCTGTGGCTGATAGACTGAGACTAGTCCCTAAAAATAAAACTATTCATATTTTCATTTTTTTAAACAATTGTGAAAACTTTGTTCAAATAAATAGAAATAGAAGGTATCTATCTATAGAAATGTACCTCAGATATTTGAACAATTTCTCAGCATTCCTGATAAAATTATTTTGATCATTTACCATGAAAAATAAGTTACTTTTCTGTTGTCGATCAACTATCTATTATGTCTATCATTGAATAGTCCTCTGATTAAAGGGTAACCACGGGCTTACCTACTCTTTGACTTGAAAACTCCCTGATTTGCAAAAGAACCTACCAGCGCATCGCTAGGCATTCACTTGCTCAGCTCCACACCTCCAGCTGTCCTTGGCCTTCAATGCAGGGTTCACACCCAGGGCCAGTTAGCCTCCACAAGATTCATAGTAAATGGGGAAGGGATAGTTATAAAAGAGGACAGGAGAGCAAACTCTCAGACAGATAAATTTTAGGAAAATACACACACGCAAGATGAACACTAGGAAATTCATTCCTTAAAACTACCCAGGTGTGTGTGCTCCTGGGAAATACATGGAGACCGTGTACTGAAGACCAAGAACCAAACGAACTGGCAGGGTCCCCAGAGGAATTCTCCTGGATTCTGTGGGCCCTGAAAAGCAAATGCCATTTTGTAAAGATACTCTCTTCTCTTAAGAGCAGAGACTGTTCTTTTAAATTCGTTAGAACTGTAAAGTATAAATAGAATGGATGACATTTGCGTATAGATCAGCAGTTGGAATTTTAGCTGCACATAAAATGTTTGATTGACTCTGGGCTGGTGTTTTTGTTTTTGTTTTTTTTTAAGATTTTATTTTATTTATTTATTTATTTTAGAGAGAGAGTGTGCGTGACAGGAGGTAGGGAGGAGCAGGGTGAGAGGGACAAGGGGACGCTGCACTGAGCACAGAGCCCCCCATGGGGCTTGATCCCACAACCATGAGATCATGACTTGAGCTGAAATCAAAAGCTGATCCATTAACTAGCTGAGCCACCCAGGTGCCCCAGGGCTGGTTATTTAAAGACAGTGTGTTACTCATGCCAAGCTAATCAGCCAGCCCCATCACAAGAAGGGCTCTGTGGCCATCCAGGGCAGCCTGAAGTAATAGCCACTCATCCCCGGAGGGCACCTGGCAGACTTGCTGCTTCTCCCTAATTAGAAGAGGCTACACCCAGTGTCCTTTATGCCCCAAGTCTAGGAGGGAACAGCAGTGCTTGTCTCTTTCTCTGCATCAAGTGACAGCTGGCCCCTGACCACAGTGGTAGGAAATTCCAGTCCTCAACTTGCTTTTATTTTTTTTTTTAAAGCTGGAACTTTTTTTTTTTTTTTTTTTTTTTTGACAGATAGATCACAAGTAGGCAGAGAGGCAGGCAGAGAGAGGAAGGGAAGCAGGCTCCCTGCTGCGCAGAGAGCCCAATGCAGGGCTGGATCCCAGGACCCTGGGATCATGACCTGAGCCGAAGGCAGAGGCTCTAACCCACTGAGCCACCCAGGTGCCCCCTCAACTTGCTTTTGACCAGGCACACTACTCTCCTTTCCTCCCTCTGGGTCTAGGGAAGAACAGTGTATTCATACTGTTCATCTGTTGTGTTGTTGTTTTTTTTTTTTCAAAATTTTATTTATTTATCTGACAGAGAGAGGGGAATCACAAGTAGGCAGAGAGGCAGGCAGAGAAAGAGGGGGGAAGCAGGCTCCCTGATGCAGGGCTTGATCCCAGGACCCTGGGATCATGACCTGAGCTGAAGGCAGAGGCTTAACCCACTGAGCTACCCAGGCGCCCTTTTCCATCTATGTTTTATATGAAGAAGGATTCCAGAACCAGAGAATGACTGCCAGGCAAATCAACACGCTAGATTCTTCTTTTTTTTTAAATTAACATATAATGTATTATTTGTTTCCGGAGTACAGGTCTGTGATTCATCAGTCTTACACAATTCACATCGCTCACCATAGCACATACCCTTCCCAGTGTCTATCCCCCAGTCACCCTACCCCTCCCACCCCCCTCCACTCCAGCAACCCTCAGTTTGTTTCCCAAGATTAAGAGTCTTTTATGGTTTGTCTCCCTCTCTGGTTTCCTTTTGTTTCATTTTTACCTCCCTTCCCCTATGATCCTCTGTCTTGTTTCTCAAATTCCTCTTATCGGTGAGGTCATATAATTGTCTTTCTCTGATTGACATATTTCACATAGCATAATACCCTCTAGTTCCATCTGTGTCATTGCAAATGGCAGGATTTCATTTTTGATGGCTGCATAATATTCCTTTGTATATATATACCATGTCTTCTTTATCCATTCATCTGTTGATGGACTTCGGGGTTCTTTCCATACTTTGGCTATTGTGGACATTGCTGCTATAAAGATTGGGGCGCACGTGTCCCTTTGGATCAGAGCTCTTCATGCCATGTCACTCTGTGGGCTGCTTGTGAACTTCTGGAATGGAGCCTGACTCCAGTCTTCCCAACTCAGCTGGGGATTGTTGGGATGGACATAGCATCACAGACACAAAGTGCAGCTACCGAAGACTGCCATTGACTCAGGAACAAAAGAAAAAGTCATTTTCCCTGAAAAGAGAGTGAGACTCTGGCCCCCATCCTTGACCTCCTCTGTCCCCTCACAGGGCTCCACGTGTCCTCCTCCTGGTCAAGCCTAGCTCCTCAACTGGCTCAGGAAACCATGTCCCGGAACTTCAGGAATCTTCTGTCTACACAGCACCTCTCTGCTCACACCTTTCCCTCACAATCCGAAAATACCGAAGATTCTCTCTAGAAGCTCCTTGTTGCAGATAGTAAAACATAAAATGCAGATACAATGATTAAAATAACCTCAAAACTGCAAAAGACTTAAATGATAGTATGGATTCCAGAAACAGAACAAACTACGTTCCATAATGTAACTTGGTCGTCAGGTTGGCATTTCAAATCAAGGGCGTAAAGAGCCTTGTTTAGTAAGTGGTGGTGGGACCACCACGTTGAGGATAAGTACATAAACATAGCAGAACCTCCATAAAAATCCCTAAATGACTGGGTGTGGGTGCTTCTAGGTTGGTGATCACGTGCAGCTGCGGGGAGGACTCTGTGCCCAGGGAGGGCCTGGAAGCCCCACTCCCCTCCCCCATGTTTGCCCAACACATCTCTGCCATTTGACTTTTCTTGAGTTGTGTTTTTTAAAAATAAGCTGGTAAATGTAAGTGAAGTATTTTCCTGAGTTCTGTGAGCTGTTCTAGCAACTGTGGAATGGGAGGAGGAGGTCGAGGGAAACCCTAGCTTCTAGCCGATCAGGCAGAAGTACAGGTGTGAGGACAGCCTCAGGGACTAAGTCTTTCTCCTGTCAGGTCTTCGCGAACTCCAGGGACATTATTGGCGAAACTGACACTCCAGAATTGAACTGAATAAAAAAATTAGGTGCACCTGGCCAGCTGAGTCAGTAGAGTGTGTGACTCTTGATCTTGGGGTTGTCAGCTTGAGCCCCAACATTGTGGGTAAAGAGTTATTTTTTTTTTAATTTTTATTTATTTATTTGTCAGAGAGAGAGAGCAAGAGACAGAACAAGCAGGGGGAGTGGCGGGCAGAGGGAGAGGGAGAAGCAAGCTCCTCGCTGGGCAGGGAGTCCCACACAGGACTCGATCCTAGGACCCTGGGATCGTGACCTGTGCTGAAGGCAGACCCCCAAACGACTGAGCCACCCTGGCACCCTAGAGAGTAATTTAAAAAAAAAATTTTTAATGCAGAGAATTGGAGAATTGCTCAGCAGGAGGAAAAATGCCCCCACATTTGTTGTTAGAAGTCTTGTGAGTTGCACAATTCAGAAACCAATTATATCATTTGCCAGTAAGCTGCTGAGCCAGTGCCCCCCCACACACACACTTTCCTGGGGCATTTGTGCAACCCCCTGTCTGAAGCGGAGAGAACTGGGAACCTCTTTTCTCCCTGTCCTTCTGTCCTTCCCTACTGCTCTAGGAAAGACGGGGCAACGTTCAAGCCTAATTGCTTGACTCCTACCATAGGCAGCTGGCTTCTCGGTGTAGACGCCCATTCACTTGGAAGAGAAGGACTGTGCCTCTCCTTCCACCTCCACAATTAGAAGATATGCCTTGCATTCAACTAGTTTAGCAGAGTTTACAGTATTTCTTTTTCAAAGGAGAACACTGAGACTTTGACATTTTCAACTGATTTGCCGGAGTTCACACGGCAACTCGGTGTCAGGGCCTAAGGGTCCCATGTCTGTGCTCTCTACTCAGTTAACTTTGAGTAGTTTGCTTCAGGAATGATTTCTGCTTTAGGAGGCCACTGAGGCTGCCTCAGCCCTTTGATTAGTCTCCCCATTCCTGAAGGCACCCACATTTGAGAAGTTCTTCTGGTTCAATATTTTGTTGGGGAGGTTGGGAGTACTCATCCCATGAGGTGAGGTTAGAACAGGCCAGAAGGGAGAGAACCTTCCTCTGAGCATGAAATGAGAACTAGAAGATTGGCCAGAGCAGGGTGTCCCCAAACCTGGAGTCTTCTAGATGTGTCCTGTCAGACCCTGCAAGAATTCTTTGTGAAAAGTCACAGAGAAGGGACCTGGTAAATATGTGTCCTTCCCTGCTGCCCCCAATCTCATTCATCTACTTCCAGAACAAGGTTTATTCTGACTCAGCCCCAGAATCTGAGTCATGGACACTCCCACACATGCTTGGCAGGCCTTGGCCTTGATGGTCTATCCTCTCAGACTGCCAGACTTTCTTCACCGTTTGGACACTAAATGTGGTCTTTCTCACCAATAATACAGTTCCTTCCTCTGGTTAAAATAACAACACTCTCGGGGCGCCTGGGTGGCTCAGTGGGTTAACCCTCTGCCTCTGGCTCAGGTCATGGACTCAGGGTCCTGGGATCAAGCCCCGCATCAGACTTCTGCTCAGCAGGGAGCCTGCTTCCCCCTCTCTCTCTCAGCCTGCCTCTCTGCCTACTTGTGATCTCTCTCTCCATCAATTAAATAAATAAAATCTTTAAAAAAAAAAAAAACACTCTCACTCAGAGATGGAATTTCACCATCAAGCCCAGTCTTTCCCGTTGGGCCAGTCTGGAGAACTGGGCTATGATTGCAACAGTGGGTTTGAAGGGCGGGCTTTTGCTAAAAGAGTGAGCGGACTTCTGAGGCACCTGTCAGGAAGCATGCCGGGACTTGTGAATCTCCACGAGAAGAAGCTCATTTTCTCATTTCAGCCTCTTGTGCAAATGTCCTCATTTTTTTTTTTTTCCTAAGTGAACACAGAGCTTGAACTCACCACCCTGAGATCAAGGGCTGAGCTGAGATCAAGAGTTGAACGCTTAACCAGCTGAGCCACCTGGGCTGCCCTGTCCCCCTCATTTTTGTTTTTTTAAAGATTTTATTTATTTATTCGACAGAGAGAGATCACAAGTAGGCAGAGAGGCAGGCAGAGAGGAGGAAGCAGGCTCCCCGCCAAGGAGAGAGCCCAATGCAGGGCTCGATCCCAGGACCCTGGGATCATGACCTGAGCTGAAGGCAGAGGCTTTAACCCTCTGAGCCACCCAGGCCACCCCCCTCATTTTTTTAATGAATATATTAGCTTTCTTCATATGGATAGTTCCTGCTCTTGTTGGAGCACAATGCTAAAGCAGAACAGCAGTAGCATCTTTATATCCAGGGATGATGACGATACTTAGCTGGGTATAAAATAACAGTAATAACAAACACACATAGCGCTTACTTACACCAGACACTGTGTTAAGTTCTTTCTGTATAGAAACTCATTTTATCCACACAGCAGTCCTGCACGGTCAGTTCTGATATTATCCTTAGATTATGGCTGGGGAAACCAAGCCACAGAGTGGTTAAGTGAATTGCCCCTCTATCACAATGATGGTGTGATGGGTTCAAAACCAGACCCTATGTCCTTGGCCACCACCCAATCCTACTTCTCATATGGTGTATTTCTGAAGAGTGCTCACTGAGAGTGATGATCTCAGACATCAGCTGAAAGTGTAATTCAGACCTCAGGAGTCTTCCAGTCTCCAAAGATATGACAGACCAAACACAAACAGAAAAATATGAGAAAGGTTTTTGGTCAGCTACTCATTTCTGAACATCTTTACCGCTAAATGAAGGAAATGAGTGTGCATGCGTACAGGAAAACACCAATTCTGAAATATCATTGGGAAAAGAGTAATTCTTTTTTTTTAAGATTTTAGTTTTTAAGTAATTTCTACATGCCAAACATGAGGCTCAAACTCACAACCCCAAGATGAAGAGTTGCACACTCCATCGACTGAGCCAGCCAGGTGCCCCCCAAATGTAATTCTGGTAAAGAAACACATTTGGCTATTTTCAGAACAGCCTTATAGAGAACCAAAACAACTTAAGTCTCTTCTTAAAAAAAATCTGATTCCTCTAATAACAGAAAATAATAATCTGCTCATTATTTTTATGAAATGACTCTTAATCATTGTTTAGTCCAGCCTTGCAAATATAAGACAACAACAACAAAAACTACACAAATTTCAAACCATGACAGATTTCTCTAAAAGAAGGTAAGAAGCATGTTTTTCCTTCCCTACTCTCGATCTAGGATCCCTAATATCCAGGAAAAAGGAAGTAACTAAACTTTCTATGAGACAGGTAATGCTTTTGAGGCGGTGAGATGGGAGGATTCGTTTTAGTTTTTTTGTTTTTTTAACGGTTTCATTGTAATGCACACCATCTGTATCCAAGAGTGTTTAAAACATGTAAGAACAGCTTAAAGAATTGCAAGTGAACACTTCAAAGCCACCACCACTGTGACCAAATTCTGGGCCCAGGAATACAGATGGAAGAGGGAACTTCATCATCAGCAAACACACAACACACAGAGGGGGCTTTTGTCCCTCTCCCCTCCTCCATTCTCAGGATGACGACAAGGTGACTGTGTTGGTTTCCTAGGGTTGTCATAATAAATACCACAGACCAGATGCCTTAAACAACAGAAATGCATTTTCTCGAAGTTCTGGAGACTGAAGTCCAAGATCAAGTTGTCAGTAGATTTGGGTGCTCCTGAGGCCTCTCTCCTTGGATTCCTTGGCTTCCCACTGTGTCCTCACTCAGTCTGTTCCTCTGTGCGTGTGCACACCTCCTGCCTCCCTATGTGCCCAAATGTCCTCCCTTTATATGCACACCAGTCAGATGGGTTTGGGGCCTACCCTCACAGCCTCATTTTAACTTAATCACCTCTTTAAAGGCCCTGCCTCCAAGTAGAGTCGTGTTCTGAGGCACTGAAGTGAAAGGTTTCGACGTACGGACTTTTGGGCGGGGGATGACACAATTCAACTTATAGCAGTGACCTTGAAGCCAAGAGATGGTGGAGGCACAAGATGGAAGGATCCGGTCTCGAATCACACCTTGGAAGAGAGAAGCCTAGAGCACCTCTCAACCAGAAACGTATTAGACTTTATGTGGCCAACCAATGAAATTTTCATTTTGCTAACTCACTTATGTTTGGGGATTATTTTTAGCAGTTAACCTACACTGAACAATACTGAAATGAAGGAAAACCCAGCCGTCCTCTATTGAGTTTGTCTAATTAAATCAGTTAATATACTAGCTTCAGGTGATGAGAAGAGTGCGGATGAAGTGGGGCGCCTGGGGGGCTCAGTGGGTTAAGAATCTGCCTTTGGCTCAGGTCATGATCTCGGGGTCCTGGGATCAGTTCCCACATCCAGCTCCCTGCCCATTGGGGAGTCTGCCTCTCCCTCTACCAGGCACCCTGCTCGTGCTCTCTCTCTCTCTCTCTCTCAAATAAATAAATAAATAAATAAAATCTTTTTAAAAAAGAATGCAGATAAAGAGAAATGATTCTCCAGTCCTATCCTTCCAAATTAACCATGTACGTTGGCTTCTAAATCACTACCTCCATTAACAATAAATTATATGACTAATTTGAACTAAAATTTTTTAGGTGCAATGAATAGTTCTGGTTTGTTATATGTGCCTAAAAGGAGTACAGAATTAACACATCTGAAATCACTCATTCACAGTTGTTCAGTAAATGGATCATCCCCATATTCTGACAGTTCTGCGATCTCTACTAGGTCTGTTGAAGTGGGAAGACTGCCAACACCCAACATTCTTCTGTTCAGATGCAGCATATTGGTATGTTAAGGGAAAGACAAAAAGAACTAGACAGACACCTTCCTGACAGCTCACACAGCCATTGCAGAAATGGGCTTCCACCGCCCACCGCGTGGTGAGCAATAAGGAGATACGCATGCGCAAAGATTCGTGATCCAGGCAGGTGTTGCTTGTGGCCAGTTTCCCTGAAGGAAAGGACCCCTAGGGAGAGGAAGGATGCTTTCTCGGGGCTTCCAGGTGCTGGTGACAGACAAGGCTGGCTTCCGCAGACCCTGCTACCGTCCACATGCCGTCACATTGTCCCCAGCCTCACTGAACGCTCCTGCTCTTCCAGTCTTTTCTGTCTTGGGCAACTTTATCTGGTCTTCACTTGCAGGAGAACTGGCTCTGCTTGACCCTCGATTCTTCCAAATCTTTTTCATCCTCCACCTGGAAACGAAAAGCCAGGAGTTTGGCCCTTGTTTCTCTGATTCTGTGATGACAGCTCTCGGATGAGGTAACAGAGCTTGGTTTCTTCCTTTCTTTCTTTCTTTTTTAATATTTTATTTATTTATTTAATTGAGAGAGAGAGCGCGCAAGAGAGGGAACATAAGCAGGGGGAGTGGGAGAGGGAGAAGCAGGCTTCCCGCTGAACAGGGACCCTAATGCGGGGCTCGATCCCAGGACTCTGGGATCATGACCTGAGCTGAAGGCAAATGCTTAACAATTGGGCTACCCAGGCACCCCCAGAGTTAATTTCTGTCTGTCCAGCTGCAGGAGGTTCCTGGAGTAACCCACTTAAAACGCAGTTAATATATCAGAGCATCTTTCTGCCATGCTGTAAAAACAAAGAGCTAGAGAAAAACGTCACCCTCGTTTATGTTTGGGGGCCAAAACAATCAAAGATAGCTGTAAGTTATCGAGGAAACGATTTACAGCGAGAGGCCATCTGTCATCTGGTGGAATCTCTGGCAAGGCATTGGGTGGATGGTGTGGTCACACTGGACCTGAGAGAGAAGTTGCCTGCTCTCAGGTAAAAGGAAACACCCCTCAGAGACCACACAAGGCCCATGGGTTGCCGGGCACCGGCGTCCTCCCGCAGATGAAACGTGTTTGGCGGCATTCCAAAGGCATGTGTCGGCGGTCAGGTCAGAGCCACAGCCACAGAAAGGAGCCTCCTGTTTAGGTTCCAAGGCAATATTTAAACACGGTTTAGAAATACCACATTGGGCATAATTAAACATTAGCCCATTCAGGATGGCTTATTTCCCCGTTTCACAGCAGACTGAACAAGATAAAATCAACCTCATGGCCTGTTTAAAGTATTAAGAACTTGAAATGATTCACAAGTGGCAGGAGCTGGTCAGGCTCCCTGCTCAGTGGGGAGCCTGCTTCTCTCTGCCTGCTGCTCCCCCAGTTTGTGCACTGTCTCTGACAAATAAATAAATAAATCTTTTTAAAAATATTGCCTCCTTGGTCATCATGGGCTTTATCTGAAAAGCTACCTACTGGCCATGAGCCAAGACATCTTCACCATTGCCACAACCATGACTTCTGCATGATGGCCCCCTTTAACCGACACAGAGGAAACTCATGTGAAGGATGACATCACATCAGTGTGAGGTTCTGAGACCGGAAACTGTATGCATGGCACATAGTAGGTGCTGAATAAGTCGTGTGTCAACGAATCAATGCACGAACGTGTGGATAAAGTTGCTGTGTTGTCGGGGCATGGTACACATGCTGATCAGCCTAAGTGGGTTACAGGTTTTTTAGGCCTAACAGCCTCAAAATATTTGGTTGACATAGTGGATAATGCTAAACTCATTAATGAGGTTAAGTATAAACCCAAATTCGGGTCACTCTACTGTTCAGATGCTTTAAGTAAAACATCAAAATTCAGAACATATAGGATAAGGGGTGCCTGGGCTGGCTCAGTCAGTAGAGCATGCAACTCTCAATCTTGGGGTCGTGAGTTTGAGCCCCACCTTGGAGTGCTTAAAAATAAATAAATAAAAATTACTCTATCAGCAAACTTTGAAAGAAAAAAAAAAGAATGTATGGATAAAAAGAGAACTGCTTCATCTTTGTAATTAAAATACTATTAAGATTATAGTAAAACAGGCGTGCCTGGGTGGCTCAGTTGTTAAGTGTCTGCCCTGGTCTCGGGTCATGATGCCAGGGTCCTGGGACTGAGTCTCGCATCGGGCTCCCTGCTCAGCGGGGAGTCTGCTTCTCTTGCCTCTGAAGCTCTCCCTCCTTGTGCTCTCTCCCCCACTCAATAAATGAATAAAAATCTTTTTTTTTTAATTTTTATTTACTTATTTGACAGAAAGAGACACAGCAAAAGAGAGAACACAAGCAGGGGAGTGGGAGGGGAGAAGCAGACTTCCCGCCAAGCAGGGAGCCCGATGTGGGGCTTGATCCCGGGACCCTGGGATCATGACCTGAGTCGAAGGCAGATGCTTAACAACTGAGCCACCCAGGTGCCCCAATGAATAAAAATCTTTAAAAAAAAAAAAAAAAGATTCTATTTAAACACTAAAATTGTTCAGAACAAGCCCAGCTGGAAGCCTGGGTATCTTGTGAGACGTGAGTGAAGCTTCACTTTTCCAAGCACTTTACTTTTCAATACACTGTCCCAGTCCCTTCTCTTGTCTAGGAAGCAAGTCAATAGTCTTGCTATCTCCATTTTACAGCTGAACCAAAAGGAATTGTGGACTAAGAAAACGAGCCAGGGTCACACCACCGGTGAGGCAAAGAAGATTCAAGAGGCAAAGAGGCAAAGATTCAAGATTAAAATGAACATTTCCCAACATACGTAGAAGCTCGCGATGCCTAGCTAGCCAGAGCCACGCGTTTCAACACTGGCGTTCTCCAAAGCGCCTCGCACATCTAGGCTCTCAGGAATGCTCCTGAAATTCACCCTCACGGGCAGAGGCCAGAGACAGCTCCGCCGCGAAGACTGAGGACTCAGGTCTAAGGCAGGTCTAAGGCAGATCTAGAGCAGGTCTCTACCTCCGCATTTAGTCTTCTGACTTAGAGCAAGCTTCCCAAACTTCTAAGCTTCAATTTTTCCCTTGTTTAAAAAAAAAAAAAAAGTGGGGCTAACCACACTTAGCCCTGAGCGTTGCCGTCAGGATTAAATGGCGTCCGACTTACAAAGCACCTAAAACAGTAGCCGGCCAGCGTTGTGCGCTCAGAAGAGTAAACTAGTATTATAACAAGGGCCTAGAGGGAGTGGTTTATCCCTCCTCATTCTCCAGCCAACACTGCAGTCCCACCAAACCCGTTACGACACCCTGCGGCTTAAAAGAAAGCAACTGGGAAGGTCTCTTGTGTCCAACTGTGCTGGGCCCCAGCCTGCCAGGCCCAGCTGTGTTGGCTGAAGAACGTGGTCTGAGTCATCCCAGCAGCTGGCAGGGGCAATTTTAAAGTCCCATGGGGCCGCGTCCCTGATCAGATTCACCACACCCCACACCCCTCTCTCCCGTCTGCGGAGAGATAAACGAGCAGGGGAAGGCCACGTGTGTTTCTGCATGTCTGGGCAGTCAACTGTGGACCAACGTCTTCTCTGAGTGTCCAGCCTTGATTTGTGTGCGGATGGCACAGACCCTGGGCTCCTACCATCACAGCTGGCGTGGAAACGTAGAGAAGCGTGGGTCATTGCATTCTTTCTGGGAGTAGCAGTTCCTGTCCCCCTGCTTTAGGAAAACCAGCATTTTGCACCCTCCCCCCAAAAAGAAGTTCCTTCCATGTCTGACAGAAGAGGCTCATGTCTTTTTCAGTCCTATGAACGTAACTGTTCACCGGTTTGCCTTCGGCAGCTCGTTTAAAAAAAAGACTGGCAGAAAGAAAAAAACACTTCCTGAAAATTAGCTGCTGAGTCACCCGACAAAGGAGACTGTGGCCCTTGTCAGCATCCACTGGTCGGCGAGCTGACTCACTTTTTCAGGCTTCCATTAGAGGCCTGTTCTCATCACCACCACCACCAATCCCCCCCCACCGCCCTGTCCTTCCTTCCTGCAGACATCCCCCCGCCTAGCGGGGGGGGGTGTTTCTGTGGCCGCCCCCTCTCACCGCGCCCCCTTGGAAGCTATGCAGTGTCCCTGTCTGTGGCTTTGATTTTTCTGGAAGCATGTATGTATGGGAAGTGGGGCAGAGGCCTCAGAGGCTGGCTGCCTGTGCCCACTCCTTGCAGCTGTAGAATCCACCAGGAGCTTAAAGGAAGTTCTTTTTTTTTTTTTTTTTAAGATTTTATTTATTTATTTGACAGACAGAGATCACAGGTAGGCAGAGAGGCAGGCAGAGAGAGGAAGGGAAGCAGGCTCCCGGCTGAGCAGAGAGCCCGATGCGGGGCTCGATCCCAGGACCCCGGGATCACGACCTGAGCTGAAGGCAGAAGCCCTAACCCACTGAGCCACCCAGGTGCCCCTTAAAGGAAGTTCTTTAAACGTACACCAGAAGTTACCCTAAATCATGATACGCGTGGGCCTTAGCAAGCCCTCCCCCATAGCACTGATGGTTTTGACAGATAGGCCCTATGGCTTACGTAAAGAGCAGAGGAGTCAGAATCCCAATACGAGCACAGAAGGAGGTTGGGGGAGTGGGAGCCATCTGGTCTGGTGGTTCCCAGCCCAACGGCACACTGAGTCGACTGGGGAGCTTGGAACACAGGGCCCACCTCGGGCCAATGGAATGAGAATCTCTGTCCTCAGGGTTGGGACAAGGCATTTAAACCTCCACAGGGAGTCCCCCGGGGAAAGAAATGGCTCACAAATACTACTGAGTCACAGACTCCCCCACTGCAGAAATAAACAACCTCCTTAAACACCATTTCAGGGGAGACCCTGACACTCTGAGTTCCCTGTCAGGTCAGACTTCTCTTTAGGCAAATGGTGAGTAAGGTCGGGCAAGGTAAAGCAGCCCCCCCCACCCCCCGACCCAGTGGTAAGACCCTGAGTTACAAGAAGCACGTTCGATACCCTTCCTTCTGTCCTAGTGGTGAGTGCTCGTCAGAAATAATTCTATCTGGGGCACCTGGGTGCCTCAGTGGGTTGGGCCTCTGCCTTCGGCTCGGGTCATGATCCCAGGGTCCTGGGATCGAGCCCCGCGTCGGGCTCTCTGCTCGGCGGGGAGCCTGCTTCCCCCTCTCTCTCTGTCTGCTGCTCTGCCTGCTTGTGATCTCTGTCTGTCAAATAAATAAATAAAATCTTAAAAAAAAAAAAAAAAAGAAATAATTCTCTCTGACCGAACCTACCAAGGCACCATAAATAATGAGAAAGGCAATGGTTGCTGTTTATCTTAACCCATGCATTTATGGATCTAATCTCAGGTAAGTCACGTCATAACACTTCAATCCATTAGTCCATTTCCACCACCTTCTTGAAGTTTACGAATTATCCTCAATACCCCTTGCTAGGTTTAAAGTGTGTCCCCCAGATATGTTGAAGTCCTGACTCCCCGTCCTTACGAATGTGACCTGAATTGGAAATAGGGTCTTTCCAGATGTCATCAAGTTAGAAGGAGGCCATTAGGATGGGCCTGAGTCCAAGATGGCTGGTGTCCTTATAAGAAGAGGGAGAGGCCATGTGAAGACCTCAGCACACAAGGGGAATGCTGTGTCAGCATGGAGGCAGAGCCCAAGGGATGCCTGCATCTAGACATCAAGGAGAGCCAAGGATTGCCAGCAGAAAGAAAAGGCCAGGAAGGATTCTCCCCTACAGGTTTCAGGTTTACGGTCTCCAGAACTGTGAGAGAATGAGTTTCTGCTGTTGTCAGCCACTGAATTTGTGGTACTTTGTAAGGTGGCCCTAGGAAAGTGATATGCCTCCTATTGTCCCATGGATATAAAAGACAAGGTGACTCAGGACTGCTGCTGGGGCTCTGCATGCCAGCCTCCCACCCTGGCTCGGTCAGGAGATGCCCCACTGGGAGCTCCGAGGCTACTCTCTGCCCTGCTTTTTAGGAAGCATCCCCTTCACTCTTTTGCTCCCTGTGGTTTCTCTCATGGCCCTCTTTGCTTTCTTTGGGCACTTCCACCTGTCTCCACTGTCTATCTCCCCACCTGGATCATGACTCGTGACTCCCTTGGGGCAGGGATAATGTCTGTCTGGTCCATGGCCCACACCTATCTCAGTGCCTAGCATGAAGTCATCTCTGAGTAAGTGAGTGCATGAATGTGCAAATGGCATCCAATCCTAATCTTTTTTTAAAAAGATTTTATTTTTTATTTTTAAGTAAACTCTATACCCAAAGTGAGGCTCGAACCCCCAGATTAAGAGTCGCATGCTCTTCCGACCGACCCAGCCAGGTGCCCCTATTTAATTTTTGTCTTGGACTTCCCTGCTGCCTCTCACCCTGTTGGTCCCCTTCCTGCCTCACCTGAGTGATGCCAAATATTCTCTTGACCATGAAGATTATTCCTTTACTGACCTCTCTTTCTCTGCACGTTCCTAAACTTTCAGTTCCCAGGTTCATTTTTTTAAGCTTATTTATTTATTTTAGGTAAACTCTACACCCAGAGTAGGGCTTGCACTCAAGACCCCGAGATCAAGAGTTGCATGCTGTTCCCACCGAACCAGCCAGGCGTCCCCCAGGTTCATCTTTTACCTCATTTTCTATCCAACTTTTTTAGTCGTAACTACCACTGGTATTTATATGAATCCCCAGCTTCAGGCCAAGTTCTCCCCTGAGCTTCAGGGTTATATATCCAAAGTGTCTGCTACATGCTTCTACCTAAACGTCCCACAACTCCAGCAAATAAAAGTCAGTCCACTTTCCCTCTTCTTCGCATCTGAGGTCCGTCCCTGATTCTCCTACCTTAAACCACTACCAGCGTTGAGGCCTTCATCATCTTTCTACAACAATATCCTCTCAGCTTTTCCAGATTTTGTACTTACGTCCCTCATATCCATCCTTTGTATAGGCACAGGCTGAGACATTTAAAAATCAACTTTCTAGTCACTCCCTACTTAAAGTAGCACAATCATTCTACAAGACAGAGTCCAAGCCCCTTCATATGACAAACCAGACCCTACTTATCTCTCCTACTTTCAAGACCCAGCAGCCCCAAAGTGTTTTTATAAGCCGTGTTGTTCTCCTTATACTATGTTTGCTCTTGTTGGTTCCTCTGAAAGAAGTGAACTAGTTAGCTTCTCCTTCTCACTCAATGTGCCAGTGGACAGTCTTTAGAAATAGGTATCAATAATCCCTAATTCCTAGTATGTGTGTCCTATGTGATCCCCTCCCTTGGAGTGTGGGTTGAACCTAGCGACTTGCTTCTAACAAAAATAATAGAGCAAAAGTGATGGGATGTCGCTTCCATGATTAGGTCATAAAAGATTATGATTCTGTCTTGTTTGCTCTCTCTCTCTCACATATTCTTCTTGAATGTTTCTCTGATGAAACAAGATGGGGAAGCCCATGTGGCAAGAAATTGGGGGTGGCTTCTAGCTGACCACCAGTTAAGAACTGAAGACCTCAGTCCAACAAGCATTAAAGAGCTAAGTCCTTCCAACCCCATGGAGAGCTTAGAAGTAGATCCATGCCCATCTGAGTCAACCTTATTTAGCACCTTGATTGCAACTTAGCGATTGGAGTGAGAAACCCTGAAGCAGAACATCCCTCTATTCCTTGCCTAGACGCCTGACACAGAAACCATGAGATAATAAATGTGCGTTGTTTTAAACTGTTAAAGTTGGGGGTAATTTGTTTCATGGCAATATACAACTGATGCACTCATTTCCTACAACATATATTCCATGAAGACTTCAGTACCTCCTGCCACACACACACGCACACACACACACACTTTGTGAGCCTCGGAGCAACATTTTGTGTTCACCTCTTAACACTGTATTTAGCAGATTAATTGTAACAATGTGTTTTTGTCTTGGTGTCTCCACTATGCCTTGAGACATTTGCGGCTGTGACATGTGTTCTTGGTTATTTTATCTTTATATCTCTAGTGTCAAATGTAGTTCTTGGAACACAGTATCAAAAATTCTTTCATGGGGGCGCCTGGGTTGCTCAGTGGGTTAAAGCCTCTGCCTTCGGCTCGGGTCATGATCTCGGGGTCCTGGGATCGAGCCCTGCATCGGGCTCCATGCTCAGCGGGGAGCCTGCTTCCCTTCCTCTCTCTCTCTGCCTACCTCTCTGCCTACTTGTGATCTCTGTCAAATAAATAAATAAATCTTTAAAAAAAATGCTTTCATGGATGAATGAATAAATGAGTGAATGAGTATCATTTTGCTAAGTGATACACAGAAATTAAAAAATCAAGTAAGATCATGTTATACCTGTAGGAGCATTAATCAAGTTAGAGGAGCTGACATAAAATCAATTAACATAAATATGAATTAAATAAGTGTTGGGTCATAATAAGAAAAATGTGCTATGGACATATAGAAGATGCAATGTCCTTTCTGATCTGGGCAATCTGAAAATATTTCCCGAGTAAATGGCTTATGACATTGGCCTTGAAGGTTAACAGAACTTTGAGCAGCAAAATTGGGAAGGAGAGGAATCCAAAATTAATGAAAACAATAAACAAATCCTAGAAAGTGAAAAGGTCTCACAGAGTGACGGAGTCCGGCCTGGTGCCAGAGTGAGAAGCCAGATGGAGATGAAGACTGAAGATCAGTTAGAGCTTAAAGGGTACAAGCGAGGTCATTGGTCTTAGAGAACACGTGAAAGCAGAACCTTGGGAAACTGACATTTAAAGACCGAGAGGAAAGAGGAACTTGCTACGAAGAGTGAAGGGGACTCGGGCACGTGATGTGGTATGCTAATCACTTCACAGAAGTTTGAAGGAGGAGGCGGTGCTCTAGGGTCGAGTATGATGCAATCTTAAGAGGCCTTGAGATGTGGCAATTAGGCCACTATTAGCTTTTGAGAAAACGAGTAATCTTTAAGAAAACGGAAAAAAGGAGATGCAAGACAGAAGTAAGAGGATAAAAATAGATATGTTTGAGGAAGTCAACCAACCTTTGAAGAAGCGTCCTAATGATACATGACTTGGAGACCAGCCTGTTAAGACTTCGGAGTCATTGGCAATTCTGACAGTGAAATGATTTATCTGATAAACATCTTTCTCTGAAATAAAATATACCCACGCAACTTTCAGTCTCGGGGTTGTGAATTCGAGCCCTACCTGAGAGGTGAAGATCACTGAAAAAAAAAAAAAATAATAAGATCTTTAGAAAAAAAAAAAAAAGAAAGAAAAACCTGACCCTCCTCCCCATGTGACTTTTTCCCTTTCTCCAACAAACACCTTCGTGGTTTGTAACTGTTCATTCTGGACCATTTACATGTTTTGTCTAGCTGCGTCATCCATCCCCTCAGCTAAACTGCGAAGCCCATCAATCATGACTTTCTTCATGTCTTCGCTCAGCATGGACTGAATAAGTCCAATAAAAACCATGATAACCTTTTGGCTTTCGTAAATTCTTTGTAATCAGCCAGAGCGTTTCTTTTCCAGCAGTGTTTACTGGAGGCTTGCTAACTGGCAGATTCTGCGCTGGGAGCCTTGTATCCATGTATGAACCCTGGGATTCTGTAGGGCTGGGAAGTTATGATTATCTGCTTTTCACAAGTGAGCCAAGAGTGGAAAAGAAAATTGAGATATAATTTATTTCAACGAAGATCCTCAGAGATTAATTTGCCAAAGTTATACATGCCAACACATTACAGACACACAGGGCTGAGCGAACCGTCCCAGATCACCCAGGCTGGAGGGCATTTCCAGAACATGAGACGTTCAGTTTTAAAACCAGGCAAACCAGGGCTAGGAAACTTTCCATAGACTTTAGGGATGAAACAGTAAAATGCTGTAAAAAAGAAAGGGGGCTAATATCTGTGCCTGGTTAGCAATATTTATTGTGAAGAGAATTCCAGTTTATCCATAAGATGATTTGGGTTGAAAATGACAGCAGATGGGGTGCCTGGTTGACTCAGTAGTTTGGGCCTCTGCCTTTGGCTCAGGTCATGATCTCGGGGTCCTGGGATCAAGCCCCACATCAGGCTCTCTCCTCAGTGGGGAGCCTGATTCCCTCTCCCTCTGCCTGCCTCTCTGCCTACTTGTGATCTCAGTCTCTCTGTCAAATAAGTAAATAAAATCTTAAAAAAATATATTAAAAAAAAAGAAAATGACAGCAGAGTGTATTTCTAAACTTTTGAAATACACACTTTTATCATTTCCCAACTTAATCTTGAAAGTGTGGCTAGCAAGTGAGCCACACCTAGGCATCTCACCAGCCTTCTTCCACCTGTATGTCAATTTCAAGTCTGGAAGATAAGCCCAGACCTATCATCCTGGCCGGTACTTTCCCAGGGACCCAGGGCTCATCTGTGAAGTGTTAGCCTGACTTCCTTATATTCTTCTATATCTATAGTATGAGAGTTAAGTAAAAGTTTCGTGCTAATTCTCAGAAATCTGTTCTTTTTAATGCAACACCAATAAAAGTTTCAAGAAGAGGAAAGGAGCATTTTTATCACTTTACTTACAGATGCTGTATTGTGGTGTGTCTTTTCTTTCTTTCTTTCTTTCTTTCTTTCTTTCTTTCTTTCTTTCTTTCTTTTTTTAAGATGGACAAAGGAGGATATTTCCCCCTCTGCTTTCTGATAAACATGTATGTTTCTTCAACACAGAGGATCTGGGAATCGCTTACTAAAAAGTAACCTTCGTAAAACAAAAGGACTTCATAATCGCCACAACCACCCACTGCTCCCTGCCCCTCCTCCAACACTTGTCCAAATGAATCATCAAGAAGGCAGACTGGTTCATTTAGATGTTCTCTATTGTTTGGTTAAAAAAAAAATGGTGGCAACGACTTCTTCCTTCCTAAGGCTGCTTGGCTTTGCTGAAAATAGGGCGGATGCTGTGGGGCAGCGGACAAAACACACAAATTGCTGTTTTGACTGGCTTCTTTGAATCCTTTTCTTTCCCATTACAAATAGCTCCTGCGGGTCTGTCCCAGTAGGTGCTGTTTCGGCATTGACCAGTAAAAAGCGAGCCGGCAGGGAGCGTATCTTTCAAATTAATTCCATGTTCAACCACTACAAAATCCCTTCGGGAGATGAGATGCCTCAGCACCTTCCCTCCAGATTCCCTGTCATTCAGTTTCTTGGAATAACGTGACACCGTTTCTGAGGTCATGTTTCCATCCCTGGAGGTTGGAAATCACCTAGAAGCAACCAGCAGCAGTGCTGTGTTAGACGGGTGTGAACTGGAGGGCACTTATCAGGATCTTTCACATATCAGCTGGTTTAATCATGAACCTTACACCCTCGGAAAACCCAGGGGTATAAAACTTGGCTGTATTTAATGAGGCACTGGAGTGGAAAACAAACCAGCTTTGCTTTGGGATGGGGCCCTTCCCCTTCCCCGTCCCCGAGGGAGGCAGCTGTATTACGATGCCAGGGGAAGACTGCATTGGGGTTAGAAAGGCACAAGTTCAAACCTCATGTGCGTTCCACCCGTCTGTTAATCGACTTTGGGGAAATTGCTGATTCTCTGAGGCTCCTTCCTCTGCTATGAAATACGAAAACTAATCATAGTTTCCAAATATGTGACCACAAGATGATACAATAAAACTGTTTCTAAAGTGCCTGGCACACTGCCAGCAATCGCTAAGAAGTGTTTATCTTGTGGAAGTACTGTTTGTCTGAATGCAGAGTCAAAGAAGCTCTACGGAGAAACCTTGTGGGTGACTGCAACCCAGGTTTCCTCCCGCCGAAAACAAAAGCAGCCAGGATACAACTTCTGTCCTCCAGATGAACATGTTTTCACAGATTCATCTCGGGGGAGACGCTGCCCTTTATGATTCCCTGCTGAAAACAGACTTACCCAAATCCAGCCAAGTCCAACATAACTACACAGGACCTTCTTCCTATTTTTAGAGGCAGAATTCTGTAAATCAGGACCTGAATTTTTCCATGAATACATGCAGGGGGCTTTGGGCAATTCAATAGTATTCATGAAACCTATTACGTACGGGGTGAAAATAAATATTTTACCATCACTAGAAGGTTATAAATTAAAAGCAGATGGGCTCATCAAGGGAAAAACAGCCACTTCCTCTCCAGCCCCACCACTGCCCTGCTACCTTTTTTCAAAAGCTTTCATTTTAGTCTAATAATCTTAATTGGGCAAGATCTTCCCATAGCTCTGGAAGGAAGCTAATATCTAACCCTCTGTCTTGAAGTTAACTGACCTTTACTGAGCACGACTGTGAGCCGGACACCCTGCACATTCTCTCCTTGTTCGATTCTCAAGATGCTTTGAAATCGGTGTATCTTATACCCTTTTATAAGGAAAACGAGATCAAGCCATTTATCCAGAGCCCTGCAAAGAAGGAGTGGCAAAACGTGGCTGAGTCTGAAGTCCAAAGCCAATGCTAATTGCAGAGAAAGAAAGTTTGTGGTTTTAAAAATAGACGTGCAGTTGGAAATGGGCAAATCTCACAGCTCCATTAGAGGTCATTAGTGAGAGAATGTGCTTAAAAGAAAAGAAGCCTTTTACTAAGACATGAGAAATACCAAAGGGCCATTTGTACATTCCTTTTCCAATCCAAACCCAAGCCCAGGTTCCACGCACCCTTCGGTTTCTAATCACAGACAGTGTACAGTTTAGAGCACACCTACGGGTGCATCGGGGACCCAGACTTACGAGGTAAAGGAATCCTAAATCCCTACCTGCCACTCATCACTTCCCTCATTTTTCTGGTGTTTTTTACAGTAACTGATCTGGAAGAAGACTGCGGGTGGGTGTGACCGTTTCACTCTGACTTTGTTAAACTGACTTCTGAAAGTCCTTAAAACAGAAGCTGAAGTGAGGGCCTGGATTGTATTGACAAAGGTTTTGCTCTTGAACCATGACCTATTATGTGAGAGACTCGGACGGTAGGGTGTGTCCTGTCAGGTGACCCCATCTATTTTCAGCTACCTATAAGAAGCCTCCTTGCAACAGGAACACCACCATCAGGGAAGCCGGAGTCCGTGGGGAATTTTCACGTCCAGGAAAATACTTAGAAGTCCAAGATGTTTCTGCCCAGCCTCCTCCCGGACTTAGAATCAGTGTTTGGGAGAAGAATTTGAGAAACAGATCATTGGAGGGGGAGTTTTAAACCCACTCTCCTACTTCTTTTTGCAAACCCTTCAGTTTTCTCTTACACTGTGTGCAGGATGGGGCTGGTAGGACCGGGAGTGGGGTAGGAGATCTTCCCATTCTCTGTCTCAAAACACAAATGACCTAAGAGGGGATGCAGAGGAATCACTCGGGTTCAGACAGGCCGCTCTGCTCAGTCTCACAGTTCACGGAAGGCTTGGCTTTGATTCCGAAGCAGGGCGCTCTCCGCTTTCCATCATACTCAGTCGTGAGACTGTCATCAAGATCCCAGTTGTCTTCCCGGAGGAGCATTCCCTCAGACAAAGGTTCAAGCAGTTTGGCAAGATTTTCACAGTCTATGCTGTTCTGGCCCATAGGGCGCGCACTCGCTCTCTCTCTCTCTCTCTCTCTCTCTCTGTGTTGTGGGGGGAGAGTTGTTGCAAGGGATTAAAAAGCCCAAATCACAGCACACAGAGCCTTCAGACTAAAGGAAACAACTTATCTTGTTCATAGATACATTGATAGATGATAAAGAGATCAGTGATAGATAAGTGACTTTTTTTTTCCCACCCGCCTGTAATATCAGTCCTCAGGTTCTTGCCCCAAGCATTACTCCCAGTTTTACCTGTAGGAGCACAGGCTAGAAGTTAATGAACTGCCAAGTTCTGAGGACTGGAAAGTGACAAGGCCGTGATTGGAGTGTTTGCTTCCGCTTCTGCATTGTTTCTCTAGAACTGTTTCTCATCTACTCGATTTACACATAAAAAATTACAGTATTGGGGCGCCTGGGTGGCTCAGTGGGTTGAGGCCTCTGCCTTCGGCTCGGGTCATGATCCCGGGGTCCTGGGATCGAGCCCCACATCAGGCTCTCTGCTCCGTGAAGAGCCTGCTTCCTCCTCTCTCTCTGCCTGCCTCTCTGCCTACTTGTGATCTCTGTCAAGTGAATAAATAAAATGTAAAAAAAAAAAATTACAGTATTCAGGGGTCCCTGGCTGGCTCAGTCAGTAGAGTACCCTGAGATCAGGGTCAGGAGTTGGGCCTAGAGCTTACTTTTTAAAAAATTAAATTAAAAATTACAGTGTTTATTAATGAGTACCATGACCACATGATTCCACATGATTCCACACATTGTATGGAATCAGTTGTATACATGAGATAATGGAATAAGTATAAATTCAAGACGGTGACACTTGAACATTTCTAAAGTTTTTGATTGGATTTCTGTATCCTTTAGTAATTGCACATTGCAGCACAAAGAGATCTCTGTCCCTCTTCTCTCCTCCCCGTTTCTTACCTGCGTCCTTCCCCAGCCCCCACAGTCCCTGAAATGATCAGTTACTTGGGCAGATTTAGTAACTGTTGAGAGACCATACGGGCATTTTCCCTAAGGACAGGAAAGACACATACACAGAGATAAATAAATTCACCAAACAAGAAAAGCTTGGTTTGGCAGAGACTTTGATAAAGCTCGATAAGCTATACTCCCTTGAGTACGCAAAATCTTGAATTACTGAGGAGATGGTTGTCGCTGGTTTTCTCTTAAATTGTTTGTGTAAATGTAAATTATACAATTAGATACATGTATTCTTGATTAATAATGGAAGGAGAGCCGATAAAAACATGTCAAAATAAAACTATCAACACAGGAGACACACCTGGCTGGCTCAGTTGGAAGAGCCCGCAATGCTTGCTCTTTGGATCATGAGTTCAACTCCCACATTGGGTGTAGAGATTACAAAAATAAATAAATAAACTTAAAAAAAAAAAAAACTTACAGCATAGGACAGCTTACTAAAAGCATGTCACGTTATTCCTTGACGTGTAGCCCATTTGTTACCTGACCATATTTGTTTGGGGAGTCTAATTCCTTTACACATTCAAATGATACAAGGAGATAGCTCCAGAAGAAATTTTGTCCGGTTTATAAAAATTAAAAATAGGGACGCCTGGGTGGCTCAGTCGGTTGAGCATCCAACTCTTGGTTTCTGCTCCGGTCATGATCTCAAGGTCGTGGGATCCAGCCCCCTATTGGGCTCTGCATGGCACAGCCTGGAGCCTGCTTGTCCCCCGCCCTCCCCCAGAGCTCTGCCCCCAAATAAAATCTTTTTAAACAAATGAACAAAATATAGTTCTTGAAATTTGAGGCCCACTTTTTAAATGGTTTGGAGTATTTAGGATTCAGAATGAAGCTTCCATGGGTTTAGACCTTCTTCAGTTACTTCAGTCATAGTCTTAATTCTGGTATTATTGCATTTCTGATCTTATTTTTTTCCTAAAGGTCCCATCATTTTGCCACAGTTTCAAATGATGAGAGACTGTGCTTTGCTAAAGTGATTCACTATTGTTTTAATCCAAGACACAAAGCCCAGGAGGCCTTCCCCTCTACTTGCTGTGGAGGGAATGATGGTAACTTTAATGTGAAGGACTGCAGACACGTTTGTGGAAAAGGTAGTGATTTTTTTTCTTGTTCAATTTTTAAACCAAGTCTAAGGATTATACTTTTTGTATGGATTTTACTAACAGCACACATTGCCATTTCTAGATGACTTTTCAAATATAAAGGTTATGGAGATTTTCTTACATATAAATGCAAACCAAACTATTTTTTTAATTCCCAGTAGCTTTTCGTTAGTCAGTATTTACAATTATGTGGACATCCTGGGAATTTTTTGACGTTGTTTTTCTGGGGTGCCTGGGTGGCTCAGTTGGTTAAGTGTCTGTCTTGGGCTCAGGTCCTGATCTCAGGGTCCTGGGATGGAGGCCGGCATAAGGCTCCCTACTCCGCAGAGAACCTGCTTCTGTTCCCTCGGTCTCTGCCCCTCCCCCTCACTGGTGTTCTCTCTCTCAAATAAATGAAGTCTTTTTTAAAAAAGAGTTCTTTGAAAATATATAGTCCTCCGACCTTAAGATTGTTCATGATGCCAAAGCTTTCCTATGCCACTCCTTGTATTAAAAAAAAGCAGCAAGGGTACTCTTAGCAAAACTCATTAACACCAACAGTTCTGGCTATGCAGAGGGGCAGAGGGACGGGAATTCCTCTTCCAGAGACTCTCAAATCAAATCACGCAGAGGGCCCCCTCACCTTGATGGAGCCAATCTCCCCCACCCGGCCTCCTCCAATGGCCTGGGGCAGCCCTTCATCTCCCCCTACCCATGTGGTCACCTTCCTCCGGTAGCCCCTCCTCTCGGCCTCCCGTCTGGAGCAAGGTAATTTACACTCTGGGGTTTCAGCCTAAAGAGCTACCAACTAGGAGTTCTCACCCTCTCACAGGAAAGGCACTCCTTCTGCACATGACTAGCTTCAGATGAAGCAATACTAGCTGCTCAGTGTTGGGGCAGAAGAGAGAGAAGTGTGAGGCCATCGTCAAGGAAACCGCCCAGAAGCTTCTCTTGCTTGGCAGAGGTCCCCAAGCAGCCAAGGCAGGGACACATTGTAGCCCCATGGATACTGACTGATCTCTGTAGGCAACTTTCAATAAATCAGACTCCAGGAACTAAGGCATTCAAGACCTCTGCCAGGCACGGATTTCTTCTTTTTCACTATTTCCTCTCCTCATTAAATGGCAAGGCCCTTGACAGCAGAAATCAGGCTAAACGTCCCCTGTATGTTCCACCCTGGGCAACAGAACTGTGACTGAGGAGGTGGTGGTCAGAAGGGACCTGCTGATGGAAACCTGTCAAACCATCTTGGTTTCGTAATGAACACTGGGCCGGTGATGTGGTGACAGAAAGGAACACGCAGAGAAACGGTGATTAATTCTTAGTAGTTTATAGCTACAGTATCCAATTTTGTATGTATAAATACAGTTACAGACCATAAATATCCTAACGGCAAAATACCTGCCTCTAGACAGACAAAAAGCATTTTTGTGACTAAATAATACTGAGGAAAAAACAGGTACTGAGGTAATGTTTCATCTAAAGTGACCACAGCCTAGGGCAAAACATTCTTACTGTTAAGTTCAAGTGGTTATGAAAGCCTTGTCTCATAACCTACAAATGTAACTTTAACAGACATTTTTAAGCAAAACAATATTTTCATCATAAATAGTTAAAATAAATAAAATTCCTGCTGAAATTCAATCAAGACATTATTCTTTTTTTTAATCTATCTAGGGACTTTGTTGATACAGACTGGCCTTTTAACAATAAAAAAAGGGAAATTCATGAAACTTTTCTCAGAATCTACATATTCTTCTAAAGCAAATTATACATATATGGCATTTTTATTCTGGGTGAGAAATCCAATCCCCCTTAAAAAAAAAAAAAAAAAAGAACTATGTAAAACATACTTAATTTCTCTTAAAAGATCACTTCCTATGAGACATACCCTGACCAGTATGAGAAAGTCCTTTTACAGATTTTACAAACTTCTCTAGAAACACATTCATCTTATCGAGTTACTTTAGAATACTTTTACTAAGTATTAATTACAACAGTAAAAAAGCCTAAATCACCTTTTTCCCCCATTATTTCTGATTCTACAAAATCCCTGTGCTCTTTATTTTTTAACATTCTACCTTCAACAACCTTACTGGAACCAACTAACACCTCTATCACATTTTTCAAAGTACAGGCTTTCCCGTTAAAATTCACAGAAACATAATTCAAGGATCATCTGAACAGAAGCAATATGTTTTTGAGTAAGAAACAAGCTTTCCAATCATTTTATATTTTGTAGTGAACTGTGGAATCCACACTCTCTACAACATTCAGTGTTCTCAGAATGAAATGTTTACTTTTAACAAGATAATATATAAACCAAGTCTTACACTTCACTTTGGAGTTGTCATCCCAAAATAAAACCTAACACTGAACACATTCTGTTTTTTTGCCTCTGACCACTGTCCATTCATCTGCCAACTGCGCTTACAGTAAGCTGCACAGCAATCCTCAGCAAAATTACCGGAATAATTTCAGAAGTAAAAACAAAATGTTAAGTAAGTCTTTATTTTTCAAAGCTTCTCCATTCTTGCTTTAAAATAAACAAAATGGTTTTAAAACACCCTCATGAGCCAAAACAAATGTCTTCTGGGAAATCTCCAACAAAAATCCATCTTTGATGTATCCCATCTTTGTTTCCAAGGACGTCCAAAAAGCAAGTGAGATCTTCTCCATTACAAGGCATTTCCTCTAGATTAAATTTGCACCTACTGGGGAATCTTCCATTTTAAAGCAGTTTCCTCGTTCAAGCTTCAGAAGCAGTCAGGTTCCCGACCGGAAGAGTTTGGAGAGCAGATTCAGAAATTTCTGCCGGAAATTCAGTTTGTCTCCAAATTTCCTGAGTTGAATGGCACACTCCATTTCGGGGTCTGAAAAGGAAAGCCAAACATTAAAATCACACTGGTATTACAAATTGCAACCAGCAAGAGTTAAATGTGCCCATCCAAGGGACAAGCTGAGTATTTACTCAGTGAACATTTACCTTAACTTTAGCTTTATGTACACCCATTTTCTCAATGCAAGAAAGGTGACTTAGCATGCACACCCTCCCCCCCAACACACCATATACACATTGTGACTCATAAATCAATAGAATAGTTAAGAATAAAGATGTTTATTCTGAAATATATATATATATATATATATATTTTTTTTTTTAAAGCACACTGAATGAGGCAAATGCTGCCTTTCAACAGGGAAATTTCCATCATACACCACAGAGTTAGGGAGCCTTGGCCAGCTTCAGGTGAGGTCATCCTTTTCTCACTCACTGAGGGTTGGTTGGGGGAACAGAAGTCAAATCCTACACTCTTGTATGTTGTTTTTAGTAGAATCTGTTTTTTAAATGGCAGTAATTCACACCTCGTATTATACCTTCAATAGAAAAATCTAAATGTATTTTCCCCTCCTTTTTACAAGATTTTGACAGAGAGAGCACAAGCAGGGGGTGTAGGGGAGGGAGAGGGAAAAGCAGGCTCCCCGCCGAGCAGGGAGCCTGATATGTGGCCCAGAACCCAGGGATCATGACCTGAGCTGAAGGCAGATGCTTAACCAACTGAGCCACCCAGACGCCCCTCTAAATGTATTCTTAACCTCACCAAAAAACTCTTTGAATTTCTTCTAAGGCTCATAAAATCTTGCAAAAATAAGACCACATTCTCTAAAGTAACTTATAAATTTACATTACACTGTAAACCAAATTCTTCTTACAAACCCAATTTGTGCAAATCCACTGCCTTTATGAGTGAAGCAAAAATATCTTTAATTCACAAGTTTACTACTTTTTAGAAGCGACATATTGTCATTAAAAGAGTATTAATTTAAGAAAAAGGATTACAAAAGGATTTTAAGGGGGGAAAAAACGATCTCTTTCCCCAAAAGAGGGGGCAGAAACTAGCTGCTAGTTGTTTCCTTCGTCTTTGTTACACTTCTATAAAAGCAGTAATTTAAAAAAAATTTAAAACTACGTGTGGTGAGGGATTTTAACTAGCGCTATTTCACAATATATCCATAAACCGAATCATCCTTTGATACATACATCAATCAAGGCTAATACAATGTCCTAGGTCACTTGTATCTCAATAAAAAGATGTATTACTGTCCTACCGAGTTAAAGAGGGCCCTTTCTGCTGTCCTGTACTATTAGGAATGAAGTGGAAAATGGCAGAAAGTTATGCTCAGGTTAGGCCTTCTGGAAACCAGAGATTTCTTGAACATCACAAAAGGTGGGTCAAACTTTTTGGCCTCCCAAGAGCGAGCTAGAGGGAGCACCCCGGTGTCCACTTAGGTTGGCCATCCCACTTCCTTTGCAAGCCTCACAGGCTCTATAAATCGAAAGTTAAGTTAAAAAGGGGCCATCAGCGTCTGATGCAATAGCAGTATGACGAATTTCGAGCTCAGAGCCTGAAGGCCGCCTTCGCTACACCCCCTTAGCGGATGGCTGCCCTGTTAAGATTTGTAAGGGAGAGGGCGGGTCTAAAAACTTATTCGATGAGGCTTTATGGAGGGAGGAGGAAAAAATGGATGGATGAAAAACCACTAGAGACCATCTGCTGTTCTCCTCCTATCCATCTCCACAACTAGTAACGACTGTTAAAATGTTACCACTCAAGACAGCACAATTTTTCCAAGACCTCCAGTGGTCCTCGCGGGGCCTCCGTCATGCTCTATCAGCCCTCGGTGGCAGAGCCCCCCACAGACCCAAGCGTAACGGGTCGCTTAGTTTGTGTTGGGGGCCCGAGAGTGGCAACACTCAGAGCGGGGCCCTCCATGGTCCCCGACTCCGGAGGAAGAGGGCTGATCGCCAGGCCGCTTCCAGAGGAGCCTCTCCTGTCCCCACCTGCCGCGACCAGGACTTTCTCCTCGCGACCGCACTTGCACTTTTTCTCCCCGTGGCCCCGGGGCAGAGAAAGTGGGGCAAGCGAGGCGAAAACAAGGCTCTGTGCCTCCGCTAAAATCCCAATGTGCGTCCCATATCGCGTTTCCTCCTCGCCATCTCCACCATCCGGGGTAAAAACTCTGAAGGACTTCCCGGAGGCGCCCCCAAAGCATGTGCAAGGGCGCAGACCTGCCGGGCCCGGAGGCCGCAAACTACCGGGAGGACCCCGCCGGGACCGGGACCGAGATCTCGACCCTGACCCTCGCCCCGGCCCCGGCCCCGGCCCCGTTCCCCGCCCCGGCCCCGGCGCCGGTCAGGATCTCCGCGGACCCCAGCTGCTCCCTACCTGCCGGGGCCCGCGCTGGGCTCGGCTGCGCGCTCTTACGCGCCTTCTTCCCAGGCATCTCCACAGGCAGCCACCGGAGCTATGCGGTAAAACCCTGGGGACCTCAGTCCAATCCGAGCCCCGTGGGGGCAGCAGAAGGCGAGCAGCACGCGGGTCGCTGACGGGCCGGAGCAGCGCGCACAACCGGAGCGGACCGACGACCGCGCTCGGGCCTCAGATCCGGACGATTCTCGCGCCCGCTCTCGCCCCTTATAAGGGGCCCCGCGAACCGTGACGTAGCGAAACTTGACTGTGCGCCCGCCCCTGTCCCCGCCCCCGAGGGCCGCCGCAGTGGGGATATCGTTATCGGACTCGTTAGCGCTCCGCGGCCGTGGCGGCGATCGGCTCAGCGTTGAGACCCGGCTCCGCCTCGCCGTGACTCCCTTCGCGAGCGGGGCCCGCGCGGAGGGTGTCCGGGCCGAGAGCGCGCCTCCGCCCCACGTGGCATCGGCCGCAGCTGTAGCGGAGCCGGGAAGTCGCGGGAGGGGAAAGTTGTAGCGAGAAGGCGGCGGCTTGGGGAGGCCGGGCGCCCGGTCCTTATCGTAAACCGGCAATTAGAGACTCTAACGAAGCCGACCCCAGAACCAGATCCGAAAGGGGGAGCTCGAGCTCGGAGGGCAGGGGTGGTTGCGGGGAAGTGAGATGAAGAAAACGTTCCCAGCAGTAGAGAGGATGCCAGAGGCAAAGGGACTAACGTACCAGACTAAAACCCTGGGGAGAGCAAGTACACACGGGTTTGATCTGGAAGGGGGGTGGGGAAGGTGGGCAGAGGGCTTAGTCCCCCGCCCAAGCTTGGGCTGGTGGAGCATATTCCCTCTGCAGAGGTGGACATTAACTCATTGGGATGCTGCTTAGTAACGTGAGAAGAGTAAGTCATTATATGGGACACTTTTATTTTTATTTTTTTTTAAGATTTTATTTATTTATTTGACAGAGAGATCACAAGCAGGCAGAGAGGCAGGCAGAGAGAGAGGAGGAAGCAGGCTCCCTGCTGAGCAGAGAGCCCGATGCGGGGCTCGATCCCAGGACCCTGAGATCATGACCTGAGTCGAAGGCAGCGGCTTAACCCACTGAGCCACCCAGGCGCCCTATGGGACACTTTTAGATGCTTTCGTGGAAGGAGAAATGAGATGTATGAGGCTACCTACACGATGTTTGGCGGGTCCCCGAATACTGCCATTATTAGAAAGAGGAGTAGTAATTGGGATTAGGTTATAGGTATTGAGAGCCGCTAAGTGAGAAGGGCCTGAGCGGGTATTTTCGCATTCTGTCCTCAGAACGATGCTGCGAAGCTGCCATTCTTACCCAGAAAGACCAGTTTACAGGTGAAAACTTGTTTCTTGACATCAAGAGAATTCTGGAGCGCCTGTTGGCAGAGAGCGGTGCCAGGATCTGAACCTAGTCAGGCCCCCTGCGGAGCAGGAGCTCTAACCCATCTTGGCGTTCCCAGTAATAACAGTTTTGGGGGAAAATGAATGTTCATCATCCGCGCTATTCAACGAAGAGGTTGCAAATGGGCTACCGAGAACTGCGTGGTTCCCCGGAGTGCTCTGTTTGGCTCATGGTACTGATTTGCAAAATGTGTGGGGAAATTTGAGTTTGGTTACCAACATTTAAAAATTGAGAGATGACTTTCAAAGCTCCGATCTCTGGCGTCCTTTGTAAACGGTGAAGCTCTGAAAACCCGGGGTCCGTTCTGCAAACGGGCAGAGCGCGCTAGAGGCCTGGTGGGAGCCTGTCCGAAAACCCGGGGTCCGTTTTGCAAACGGGCGGAGCGCGCTAGAGGCCTGGTGGGAGCCTGTCCGAAAACCCGGGGTCCGTTTTGCAAACGGGCGGAGCGCGCTAGAACCCTGGTGGCAGCCTGTCCGAAAACCCGGGGTCCGTTTTGCAAACGGGCAGAGAGCGCTAGAGGCTTGGTGGCAGCCTGTCCGAAAACCCGGGGTCCGTTTTGCAAACGGGCGGAGCGCGCTAGAACCCTGGTGGCAGCCTGTCCGAAAACCCGGGGTCCGTTTTGCAAAAGGGCGGAGCGCGCTAGAAGCCTGGTGGCAGCCTCTGCCCAGCCGCCCTGGGGCGGGAGCTCCCGGCGGCCACGCCCCCTGCTGTCGCTTTTCTTGTTTACATTCTGTGCCCCCAGTAGGCGTTTGAGCTTGTTTATTTACCTGAAATCCTTCAATCAACACAAACCTGCAAGAATTTATTTATGGCTTGGTCCTGCAGAAGTCTAGAGGAGGCTATAATCCAGGAACGAAACTACTCCTGAATTGAAACAACCTAGTTTATTTTTTTAAGATTTTATTTATTTATTTGAGGGAGAACAGGAGCAGGAGGGCAGGGGCAGAGAGAGAGGGAGAAGCAGACTCCCCGCTGAGCAGGGAGCCCATCCCAGGGCTCATCCCAGGAGCCCAAATTCATGACCTGGGCAGAGGGCAGATGCCGAACAGCTGAGCCACTCAGGGGCCCCCCAATTTTGACTGAATAAGGGACACCATTAATTTTCTGACTGGATAAATTACTAAACTTCTGACACATTCAACAAAAGAAAAGCAATCCTACTGTTGTTTACCTACAAAGGGTGTGCCTATCCTGCCCTCTAACATTATCATTATAAAAGGTTGTTAGCCACGTGACCCGTACTAGCTACAAACCTTAGGCGAGTGGTTCCTTTTAGCGAATTGCAAATTTAACTTGCTGGAAGGGAAAGAGAGGGGGGAAGTTGGGGAGGCGTCATCAGAGGTGGGTCAAATCAGCGATTTATGGAGACCCGTTTAAAATTTGGGGTTTGAAAAAAATAAAATAAAATAAAATAAAAATTTGGGTTTGAGATGGTCCATAAATTCTCAGATTTAACATTCTGTTAAGGGAATTTGAAGTTGAGTGTGTAAAAGCTCTCTTACCTGTATACTTATCTGGAAAAGTGACGTTATCATTTACTGAGAACTTTTGTGAGAAATATAAATGTATCGGGATTTTGACGGCTAGGACTCACAACAAAAAGATTTATCATGAAGCATTAGAATCCTGTTATCTGTTAAGGAAGGAAGGAAGGGAGAGAGAAGGGCAGGGATGAGGAAAGGGAAGGGGAGAGGAGGGAAAAAGAACTGGGGAGGACAATTTTTAAAACTATTACCAGGTATGAGTTTTCATGGGCCAAGTTTAAAAATAACGGTACAAATCTGACAATGCCTGTGTTGTCATTATGTGTTTTTTTTTTAAATTACTAATAAAACCCAAAACAGAACAGAAAACATGATTAGTAATAGAATAGTCATTCACATATTTCGTATGGAAAATAGGATTTGACAGGAAAACAAAGAATATGAGAGACGTGTAAGGGGAGTTGAAAGGGAACTGTGACAAAATACATAGGCTGGAGACACGAGTCTGTTTATTCCGTTAAAAGGAGACTTTTTTTGTTTTGTTTTGTTTTCCTGTAAGACAGGCTTGTTAACAGGAAATCAGACTCAGGAATTAAATCAGCTAAATCTCCGTTTAAACAGCTGCTCTGCTGGGTTCTGGGGACACAGTGCTCCCTGCCCCCACAGAGATGATGTGGAAGACACCCAATTCTCAAATTCAATGCGTGTTAAGAATCACTTGGGGGGGGGGAGAATTACTCGAGTATCTTGTTAGAATGCACATCAGATTGTGAAGACCTAGCTGGGTTTGAGGTTCTGTGTCTTAAACTCGTGATGCCCAAGCGTCCGTTTCTCAGACCTCACCTTGTACAGCAAGGCTGGAGGGTGATACGGCCAACTACATGGGCGGAGATGTATACAGGCAGAGATTTCCTGTCCCAGGGAAATTATGGAGGACTATGGGACAGCCTGGGCGGGCAGTGAAGCGGGAAAGGCCACTTACATAGACACCGAGGCAAAAACAGGATTGGCCAAGCAATGAGGCCAAAGGAAAGACGTTCCAGGCAGAGACTGAGGGGCAGGCAAGGTGAGGAGGAAGTGGTGAGAGGTGAGTGGAGAGGGACCTGAGGAGTTTGTGTATGCTTTGGGGGGCAAAGGGGAACCACAGAGGATTTTAAGCATGCGGGTGATAGGATCAGATTCTAGAAAGTTCACTCTGGCTGCAGCATGACTAGATTAGCTGAGCTGAGAGTGGAGATGGTGTGACTCGTGAAGATACATAGTATGGTCATTCTCATACAAGATGGTAGGGTCAGCAAGGACAGTCACTGTCTCAGCCCTGTCTTCCTAAAATGCCCACATTTCCTGACTAGGGTAGGACCGCATTCTATTAGAGCATGACTTGATATTTTTCAGCATATATAAAATTTTCTCCTATATTAGTTTCCTAAGGCTGCCACAACAGAGTACCACAAACAGTGGTTTAAAGCAATAGGAGGTTAGGGCACCTGGCTGGCTCAGGGGACGGAGCGTGGAACTCTTATCTTGGGGTTGTAGGGCGGAGGCCCATGTTGGGTGGAAAGCCACCTAAGAAATGATACCTGACCTCAAGTAGTTTACAGTCTAGTTAAAGAAATAAAATATATCTGAATTAACAGCAAGTAATTAAAATGGATTATAATGTATTATGAAATTATACAACACATGGAAATATTTTTACGAGATAGTTAGGTGAAAATAATTTGTACATGATATGCTTTTCTGGATGAGTGTTATATTTCACAATTTAAAAAATTGATGTAGGGAAAGGGAAAAGGAAAAAAAAAAAAAAAAAGACCTGTTCATTATCCACAGGAGACAAAAGAAGCCTGGACCTCAGAATAAACAGGCTTAGGAAAAAAGGAAAAACCTGGTAATAATCATACATATACAGTTTGACCCATAGCATTTGCGTGGTGGAATGGGGAAGGAGAGCTGAAATGCTTGGTAATTGCGATAGTAATCATGAACCACATGAGGCAGAAGGGGCAAAACATGCCACAATTAGTCAGATGAGGGGAGCTAGAAATTAGAAGATGTTCGGAGTGTCCAGAAGCTTTGAGTGTTACCAACAAGCGAGCAGAGTCGTTACCCAGCGGTGTGGGTAATTGCTGGCTTGAGCGGAAGGCACAGTTTCTCTCTGGCACAGAGACTTGGAATGTAGGCTGAGTTGTTGATTACCTTCATCGGTGCCTAATCTAATCTGCCAACAGCACCCACACTTGGACTGGGTGTCCCCGGCATAGAGGACCTGTGAGGTGTGGGAATGTTGGGGGGACACCCATGCATCTGATCTCCACCTCCTACAGCCTTCTTCCTTCCTCCCTGCTTCCGAGCCTTTGCCCTTTGGACTCCGCTGACAGTGCTCTTTCTCCTGCTCTTTCCCTAATACTCCTGGCCATTCAGGTCTCAGAATAAATACTATTTTCTTGGAAAGGCCCTCCCTGACTACCCTGTCTAAAACTGCCCGTCCCTACCCTCCATCTGACTGTCTTCCAGGAAATGTATTTTATTTAGTTGTCTGACTTGTTGATTGTCGGGTTCTGCTTTTGAACTCAAACTTCACATGAGCTCAGACTTACATGGTTTGTTCTCCACTGTTCCCAGCGCCTAGACCTATGGTGCTGGGCACATAGCAGACACTCAATAAATACTCATTGAATGAATGCTTGGCCATTAAGGGACATGTTGAGAAGGACCTCCCACTTTAAAACAATTCTGTGGGCTAGGTTTTCACTTCCATATACAGATGAGAAAACCAAAGCCAAAGATTACATCGTGTGCCTGAATTCAAAGTGCTAATACGTAAGTTAGTGACCACTGTAACCCAAAACTTTGAACTCTACACCTAGTTTGTTATGGTTATTGGTTGATGAGAAAGGTTGACAGTAAGCAGAAGAGATCACAGGTGCTAAGCATTTAAAATCTGCCTTTTTTTTTTTTTTTTTTTTTTTTGGTGCCTATAAAAGTATTTCTCTTTAACAGTAAACCTCCAGATTTAAAAGTTGACATGCTCAGCAAGATGATAATGACCAGCCCCTAAGAGCTCACACTGTCGAATCAAACACCTTCTGCTTTCCTTTTCCTTCTCCTTCTCCTGGCCTTTGCTATTCCTCCTCCTGGCAGAGGCCGCTGACTGCTCGCCGGCCCCCCTCTCTCTCCTCCTACCCAGGCTCATGTGCTCTCACAACCCACTCTCAGATTCTGTCCCAAGAGCACCCACATTTCAAGCCCCAGTGCAAATCACCCCACATCCTCTTACATGTTCTCAAAGTTCAAATTTGTGTGGTTCAAATGTGAACCTGGGACCCTTTGGAGCATCTACTCATTCTCCTAATTTCTACTAATCATTCTCTTAATCTACTCATTCTCCTGGCCACACCCAGTGCCATCCCGGTCCATCCACCAACGCCCCTCCAGGCGTCCAGGCAAAAGACTCAGAACTCAGCCTCATCCCTCCCTCTTCGGCCCGTTCACAGCCAGTCTGTACGAAATAATCCTGAATACCTGTTGGCTCACTGTCCACTGTTTGCTTCTCTCCACTGGCCCCTGCAGAGGCTCCCCAGCAGCCCCCCAAGCACACACACCTGCCTCTCCTCACAGGGCAGCCAGCATGACTTTCTCTAACACTAATTCACCTGTCCACATTCCTCCCAGAAAGAATCAGATTTTTATTTTTAAAAAACAAGAGCCCTGGTCTACTTAAAAATTTGGGGGAGTCTCTAGTCATCCCTGGAGTCAAATAACATAGGAAAAAGCCACCTGCCAGAGCTGAAGGGAAAAACTTGTGAGAGAGTCTGTTTTTATTCCCAGATAGGACAAGGGAGGGGGGCAGTGCTCGGGAGAACCCCCCCACCCCCAGCTATCAGTGTGGCAGAGAGGATAGATGGAGAATGCGGGAGAGACAGAGAGAGTGAAACCAGGAGCCTCAGCCCTCTGGTGTTCCTAGCAGGAGAAACAGGTGAGAAAGAACCATGAGAGATCATAAAAGATGTCAGGTCAGATAACACATCAGTGTTCTTAGAAAATGTTCTTATATTCCAGCAATAATCACTTCGAAACTACAGTGCTTAAAAAATACCACCCATTTACAGGGCGCCTGGCTGGCTCAGTCAGTAAAGCATGCCACTCTTGATCTCAGGGTTGTGAGTTCAAGTCCCATGCTGGGTGTAGAGATTACTTTAAAAAAATCCCAACCATTTATAACGCAAAAAAAATTATAAATACGCTCTTTCTTTTTCTTTTTTTTTTTTTAAAGATTTTATTTATTTATTTGTCAGAGAGAGAGAGAGAGCGCGCGAGAGTGAGCACAAGCAGATAGAGTGGCAGGCAGAGACAGAGGGAGAAGCAGGCTCCCTGCTGAGCAAGGAGCCCGATGTGGGACTCGATCCCAGGACGCTGGGATCATGACCTGAGCCGAAGGCAGCGGCTAAACCCACTGAGCCACCCAGGCATCCCTAAATACGCTCTTTCAAGACATTTGCAAAATCTAAATGAAGAATCTTGGTTGTTTCCTGAAAGATGGAAGATTTATTCTGGATAAGGAGACCCTGCCCAATCACTGTGAAAGCCATACAATTCCAGCTGAAGCCCCGTGGAGATTTCTTCAGGAATATAAGAAGTTGGAGAGAACTAGCCCTTCCATTTGTTAAAATATTAGAAAGCAAATGGAAAGACCAAATAATGAAGACAAAGAGTTGAGCAGAGCAGACAGTTGAAGATACAGGCCCTGCAACACGTGAGCCTAAAGTACCTGATGGTGCTATTTCGTTTCAGTGGAAACGAGGTTGATTATTCCATGAAACATTCTAGGATGATTTCCTATACATCCAGGAAACATTTTTTTAAAGATTTTATTTATTTATTTGACAGAAAGAGAGATCACAAGTAGGCAGGGGTTGGGGCGGGGAGAGGCGGCAGCGGGAAGCAGACTCCCTGCGGAGCAGGGAGACCTATGTGGGGCTCGATCCCAGGACCCTGAGATCGTGACCTGAGCTGAAGGCAGAGGCTTTAACCTACTGAGCCACCCAGGCGCCCCTCCAGGAAACAAATTAATGCCCGATCCCGAGCTCATTATTTGCATTAAAACAAACTGCAGAAGGTTCAATGCAAAAACTGAATACATAAAAGATACTTGAAATCATGAGTGAATATTTTCACGGTTGGGCCAGTAAAATAATTTCTCTGGCTTATTGGTATAATGTGTCACAGATGGTTTTATGGCTCCCCTAAAATTAAGCTGATACTGCTTGAGGGCAGAAACCCCCTTTCTCCCTCATTGCTACCTTTCCCCCCTCCCCATCCTCTTTTAGCTGCTTTTGTTATCCTCAGCCAGTCTTACCTCATCCTCATCTTCATGGAAACCCCCAAAGGATTTTTAAATCTGTCAGTCTTGGGTGGTAATTGACATGCTAAAATAATCAGTTTTCTGAATCTCCACTTAAAATGGTTCAACTTGGGATTTTGTGATTTTATTACGATATAGCCAAAGCCTCTCATGCAGCCAAAGCCTCTGGCATTCAGTAGAAACCTACTTGGCAGTTTGAATGTGGGTCCTGCCCAGAGCAAGTGATGTGCAGTGGGAGCCTGTCCCATGACACTGGACAGGGGGCATGACGGTCAGCGATGGACCCACCGCCAACTGTCTGCACCCACCCGAGCTCTGTTCTTCCCTCTGTGGGGCAGTCAGCACCGTGCTGCCGACGTCAGCACCCGACTGTCAACTCCTGCTGGGTCTATGTGTATTTTCTTTTTCTTTTTTCCTAAGATTGTATTTATTTATTTGTCAGAGAGAAAGGGAAAGAGAGAGCATGAGAGCACAAGCAAGCAGAGGGAGAAACAGGCTCCCGGCCCAGCAAGGAGCCCAATGTGGGACTCGATCCCACGACCCTGGGATCATGACCTAAGCCAAAGGCAGACACTTAACTGAGTGAGCCACCCAGGAGTCCCTGTCTATATTTTCTCTGACAACAGTAAGTACCTGGAATAAGGATCCAACTCTCAAAAAATTAAATGCATAGATACAAGTTAGGTTAGTGGGGGAATTTTGTATCTAGTTCTCGTCTACCTTTTTCCCCATTGTGTCTGTATTCCGGCTGCACTGTTTCCTTGATACTCAAGCAAGTTGCTTCACTTCTGAGCCAAGGATTCCTAGTCTGGGAAGGAGACTGACAATGGTGCCTCCCAAACAGGGCTTTTTTGGAGAATGAAAAGGACTAACACAGGCAAATCAGCTACCACCGGCGGGTGTCCCCTGGGGAAGATTCCTTCCCCAGCTGCCTCTCCCCACCACCCTTCCCAGAACGAGGAGGGCAGGGCAAGAAAGTGGCAGCCATCCCACTCGAAAGCCCCCAGAGCATAGTTGACAATGGGTGCTCTCCTCATCCCAAGCGCACAGGCAGGCTCCGTCCGGCAACACTCAGAGTGTAAGCATGACAGGCCAAATGCCATGCAGAATTCAAGGATTATCAACAGGACCATTTTGCTGAGTACTTCAGAGAAAGGAACAAGGTGACAGCAGAGAAAGGAAACTAAAAGAAAAAGAGGAAATGAATCACTTTCTGAGTCTTAGAGTCTAGGGGCCCCCCCCGGGCGGGGCCTGGGGTGGCTTCGCCAGTACAGGAGCAGGTGACTTGCGGTTGGCTTAGGCTGGTTTGTTTGTTTGTTCTTGAGCTGTTCTTGTTCTCTCCATGTGCAAGGAAATATGCAAGACCAAATATCCAAATTTATCTGGAGGTTTGAACCCTTTGTTCGTCCGGAGTGCACAGCGGGAGTCTCCTTGCTCCCTGCTGCTGGGAGACTCCCCGAGGGGGTGCAAAGGGAGCCCGACCCAGGCACCGAGCTCTGGGCAATCTGGGGCCTCAGACCGCAGAGAAGCCCCGGATGCAGGATCTGTCAGTTTGCCCATCGCTGCTGTCAGATACTAACTTTGATCCTTGATGCAAAAACTGGGCCTGGTTTTTGAGTCAGAAATCCTACAGTGTGTCTGTAGGCAAAGGGCCGGCTTCTCTGGGGCCCAGACAGTTAACGCGTTAGTCGTGACCCTGTGCCACCTCATAAATTTGGGGGAAGATTCAATAAGTGAGATACTTAGATGTAAAAGTATGACATAAACCGGGCGAGCCTGGCTGGCGCCCCCAGTTGAACCTCTGACGCTTGATCTCGGGGTCGTGAGTTGGAGCCCTATGCCGGGTATAGAAACTACTTAAAAATAAAATAATTGAAAAAAAAAATACGGTATAAACTGTAGAGTGATATGTATATGGGCTTTATGAGGACAGCAGTTCAGTCCTTCACGAGGTAGTTATAAAGCTGTAATGGTACCATTGACTATACATGGCATTTCCAAGAAAAGAAAAAAAAAGTGATTTCACAAGAAACTAGTAACTGGGATTCTTAGAGGAAGAATGACTGATTGGCAGACAGGGGAATGAGAAACACCTAGTTTTCACTGTATATATGGAAATAAAGTTCAAATGAATGCGGACCAATATTCCTCCTAGGTATACACCAAGTAGAAATGTATGTAAAGGGGGACCTGGGTGGTTCAGTCAGTTAAGTGTCTAACTCTTGGTTTCGGCTCAGGTCATGATTTCAAGGTTGTGAAAGTGATTTCATGGTGGTGAGATCAACCCTTGCATCTGGGTCCGCGCTCAGTGTAAAGTCTAACGTTCTTTCCCTTTCCTCTCCCTTCTCCTGCTGACTCACACACTCACACACACACTCTCTCTCTCTCCAATAAATAAATAAAATCTTAAAAAAAAAGAAAGTCAGTAGGACAGTAAAAGACAATTTTATATTCCTCAGAAATGGCAACTGGTCTGTATGGTGTGGAAATCCAGCGATAAATATCCCAGGTAGGAACTGAGTGGAACGTGGGATCAGTGAGTTCTAATCTCAGTGGCCATCAAGGTTAGGACAACAGGTCTAATCACTGTGTCTTAGACCTCAACATCCCAGGGCTAACGTGTGTGGAGGGCACAGAGCTGGCAGGTAGTGGAGTCATAGTTTGAACCCAGATCTTTGAAATCACATTCCAACATCTTGTCCTTCTCTCAGTTCCTCTATCTCAGGAAGCTCTTTTTCCTCAAAGTGTTTGCATGTACTTGTACTTGCCCTGCACTCTATCAAGGCTGACTCTCTTGTCCTCCAGATCCCAGCTGAAATGCCACTGAGACCCTCTCTGCACCTGAGCGGAAATAGTTCTCCTTCTTGATCCCTCTTGATCTCCACACCTTGCTCTCTTTCCTCATAACGTATCTGGAATTGTAGCTTCTTTGTTTCTTGGGTGGTGGTACTTGATACGGTATTCATTTATCAGTCTCCTGAACTAGACCATGAGCTCCGTGGGCTGAAGGCCATGTCTACTGTGTCTCCGGCTCTTCTTCCTATGCCTGGCACAGAGATGCTCAACAGATGACTATTTTAAATAAAAATTGATCTTAGGGGTACCTGGGTGGCCCAGTTGGTTAAGTGTCTGCCTCTGGCTCAGGCTTGGGGTCCAGGGATTGGGCCCCGTGTCGCACTCCCTGCTCATTGAGGAGCCTCCTTCTCCCTCTCCCTCTGCCTGCCGCTCCCCCTGCTTATGCTCTCTTTCTCTCTCTCTCTCTCTCTGTCAAATGAATAAATTTAAATCTTTAAAAAAAATAAGATAAATAAAATAAAATAAAATCGATCTTAACTTGTGCCAGGGAGACACGAATTGTCTGATGACATAGACCAGGAGCAGTGACTATACTCTGACCCTGCCTTTTGCCTTCTGTGCTCTTGAACAAGAAGCACCCTTTGTTATGACCAAGTCCACAAGTGTCCGATGAAGGTGTGGTTCCTTGCTCTATAATTTTCTCCATTCTAACTCCCAGCTCGAAATTCAACTAATTCACAACAGCATGTGCGTGGCTGATGGCTTGTTACTATTTCCAGATAGGGCTGCATTTTACAAAGATGAGGTTCCACATTGGTCTCTATTTAGGCTATCAGGCAGCATGATAGGTGAAGACAGTACAACTGATTGTTGGGCAAGAGATCATTTTCCGCACAGAGCCCAGGTCAACTTGAAAGTCGGCCCCCTGTGAGTCAGAAGCCCTGATGGTTCCAGCTTTTCTCCATTTCCTCTTCTTCCCTTCTCCTTCCTTATTTCAACTCAGACTTCAAAAAGCACTGGGATTTTGAAGACCATTCCCGCCCTTCTGCGTTCCAGGAAGGCAGGGGCCCCTGGGCAGTCCTTTGTTACCTGTGAAGTCCCGTCTCTAGAAACCTCAGGATTTCGACTTTCGGTTCCCAAGTGTGCTGTTCCAGCCAGCGGGCAGGCATGTGTTTTTCATTTGAGGTACCCATACTCTCTTGCCAAGCCCTCAGGGAGCTTACTGTCTTTCTGAAACTGAAAGTATCCTAATAGGAGAATGAGTGCCGGGACAAGCGGGGAGCAAAGTTTGACTCAGAAGAAGAGAGGAAGCCCTTGATAATAATAATATTGCCTATAGCGACAAAAAAGTGGAACTTGCCCACAGTGGCTCTGTTCACAGTCTCCTCTTGGGCTGTTTTGATCCAGCTGGTATAAAATCTGTAACAGTGGGGACTTCCCTTCCCATCACTATCCTGTCACACACGCGCACGCACAAACACACGCACACACATGCTCTCTCTAATCTGGGCCCTCCAGAGCCGTAGCCAAGGGCTCTGAACGTAATCTGCTCAGCTGATTGGAGCCTCTGATGAAAGTGAGGGTACATTTTGTCTCTTCACAGGGCCCCACCCTTGTTTTTTCCTTTGGCTATCATTTTCCTCCTGGCAGCCGGGCTTCGAGGTAGCCTTCTTTGATGCCTGGGTCAGAACTAACCCCGAGGGATGTTGCTGTCAGGCCTTGCTGGGCACCTGCATCCACACTCCCCAGGACCCCAGTGACGGGTGAATGACTTTGTCATTGTTTCTTCAGCCTCAAAACGGAGCCTCCCTGCCCTAAAGGTTTATGACCCGAGTTTATTGAAATAAATGGCCATGAAACCAAAATTTGCTGGCTCCCACCTCCAGCAGTAGAACTGTTTTCTTTTTTTCACAGGTCCCGAATTTTAAGAGAGCTGGGCCATTTCCAGTGCAGTCACTATTAATACACTGCATAATAGAGATGCAAGGAAGAGGGGGGGAGGTGTGAAATTCAGATAGACGAGAGACCCATCAGACCCATCAGTGTCTGTGTGGCTTTTGAAAAAAATGCACTGCTCCCTCAAGGTTTTCTAAGAAAGAATAATGCCTCGTACACAACGAACTTATCCTTCTCGGCGCGCCTTGGGAGTTTTTGTCTCCCGAGCAAAACTAAACTCTCCATTTCTAGACAGTTCTAACTCACCACTGTCATCCTGGCTGCTTGTGTGGGATGAGGGGACAAAGAATATTCACAGCTCCCGAGAGCTAGAAACACAGAATCTCTGCCTCCACCTCAGACCTCCAGAGTCAGAATCTGCATTTTAACCTTTCCAGGTGATTCTTACACCGTCAGAGTTCAAGAACTTGTTGGTCGCTTCTCATTTGCTGGTCATTTTTTTTTTTTTTTTTAACTAGCACCGTGCATTCTAGGAGAATCTATGTGGTGTTTATGTGCCCATAACATGAGAAGTCGGGCATGTACAGACCTGGAAATAAGAAAAGGCATTATAATTTGCATGCATTGAGTCACTTAAAAAAACACCACCAAACCTCTGACACTTGTTGGCATGTGTAAACATTCTATTTTCTCATCCTTTTCTTATTTGCTGGGTTTGTAAAACGATTGTGGTTTTGTTTACTTTTGTCATTTTTGTGGGAGACTATGAGCAGGAAGCGTGACTTGATCCCCATCCTAACAAAAGCCATGAATGGGAGAAACAGAAATTGGATACATTTTAAATGCTTGAAGAGCTTTTGTAAAATAAGTAAATAAGTAAATGAGATGTTTAAGTAATAAGTAGATGAGGAATAAGTAATAAGTAAAGGAGATGAGTTACCTCTGTGAGGAAACAATGGGGTGGGGGGTGGGAGGGCCATGTGAGGGCTTCTTAGAGCTGGCTCCTTGCATCAGTGGACCTTTAAAATGACCACCATTGTATTGTCACGGCCTGCGATCTTGCCTGTATCTTAAAGAAGTTAACGGTGTACTGTTGAGATTACTTTTTTACCTGAGGAGGTGGGTGGAGATGGGGAAAGGACTTTTAGAGCGTCTGAGGAGCAGGAGTCCCGTGGGGAGGAACTGGCCTTGTAATTCCCATTTATAGCTAGGCCCAAGTTTCTTTTTTCTTTTTTTTTTTTAATATATATATATTTTATTTGTTTATTTGACAGAGATCACAAGTAGGCAGAGAGGCAGGCGGGGGGGTGGGGGGGAACAGGCTCCTGGGTGAGCAGAGAGCCTGATGCGTGGCTGGATCCCAGGACCCTGAGATCATGACCTGAGCTGAAGGCAGAGGCTTTAACCCACTGAGCCACCCAGGCACCCCTAGGCCCAAGTTTCTTAAACACTAACTACACAGAATAGCATATAGGTCAAAAATCAGTATCCATCATATTTTCTTTTTTCTTCTTTTTATTTTTAGGTAATCTCTACACCCTATGTAGGGCTTGAACTCACAACCCTGAGATCAAGAGTTGCATGTCTACCAGCTGAGCCAGCCAGGCACTCCTTTTTTTTTTTTAATTTAAATAATCTCTATGCCCAATATGGGGCTTAAACTCATGACCCCATGAATAAGAGTTGCACACTCCACCAGCTGAGCCGGCCAGGTGCCCCAGTACACACTGTTATGTCCTTAAACATGAATGTACATAGAGTACTAAACACGCACCATCTCTCCCCAAAGAAAGATTTGATTCTCTTAAACATTTCCATACCTAATTCAAATTCTTCTCCAGGTTGAAAGATATTTACTTTAAAAGGAAACTATCTTGGGGAGCCTGGGTGGCTCAGATGGTTAAGCATCTGTCTTTGACTCAGATCATGATCCCCGGGTCCTGGGATGGAGCCCCACATAGTCGGCTTCCGACTCAGCAGGGAGTCTGCTTCTCCCTCCTCACTACCCCCTCTACCCCTGCTTGTGCTGCTCACTCTCTCTCTCTCTCTCTTCCAAATGAGTAAATAAGATCCTCAAAAATAATAAATAAAAGGAAACTATCTTTTTACATTAAACAAATGGAGGAGTTATCTTCCATGTAATTCTGGGGGTTGAAATGCTCCCTGGGTTCTCATCAGCCTCCCTGATAAAACATTCTAAGCCTTATTTATGGTCTAGAACTTGGATTTCATCACTTGTAGGTCCCATTGCCCATGGCGACCTGATAACATACTCTCCTACCCATGGGTTCTGCAATTCCCACCCTGACATTCCTTAACTGATTTTGTATTTCTTTGGATCCTAAGACATATAAATGGGCTTTCCACCTGGATTCTCTTCATAAACTTCTAATCTCAAGACCACACCCTCCCACTCCCAGCTTCACTGAGATGTAATCACCACATAACATTGTTCAAGTTTAAGGTATTCTAGGTGTTGACTTGATTCATTTCTATATTGTAGAATGATTATCACCATGGTATTAAGTAACACTGCCAGCAGCTCTCATAAATGCTCCTTCCTTTTGGTGCTAAGAACATTTCAGATCTATTCTCTTAGCAACTTTCAAGTATATAATATAGTATCATTAACTGTGATCACCACACTGTACATTAGATCCCCAAAATTTATTTACTTAAAACTGAAAGGACCACTAACTCTTAATGTTACGAAGTCTCTTGGTAGATTCTGGGCACAACCCATGGCTTTGCATGACAATTTGGTCACAATGTCCAAGATCATTCTACAATTCTACTGACACACTCCAACACACACAGACACACAGACACCACACACACACACACACACACACACACACACACACACACACACATGCACACACACACACACACACACACACAGGCACAACCGCCCGGGCAAATGGATATAGTATGAAAGGCAAGGATTTCCAATTTCTGAGTTAAGGACTATCTTGTAAATGAAAAAAGGAAATGTACATATTGCTACGGTTTCTTGGGAGCCTAAAAATAATCTTAAACAGGGGTGCCTGGGTGGCTCAGTGGGTTAAAGCCTCTGCCTTTGGCTCAGGTCATGATCCCTGGGTCCTGGGATCGAGCCCTGCATCAGGCTTTTTGCTCAGCAGGAAGCCTGCTTCCTCCTCTCTCTGCCTGCCTCTTTGCCTACTTGTGATCTCTGTCAAATAAATAAAATCTTTAAAAAATAATAATAATAATCTTAAACAAATCAATACATTTCTAATCAAACACAATATATAAAAAAAATACAGTAAAAAATAATAGAAAACAAAATAAAGAGGAAAATGGTATCTGGGAGGACTAGGAATGTTTGCGTAATCAAATGTTTTCTGACTTGGGTAAGATCTCCTAAGTGAAAAGGGGAAATGCTCTATTTTTAGTGCCTTGGGTATCCATAGTAAAAGAGGAAGAAAAAAAAAGTCTCCTGTGCCCTGCTCCCAGATGCAAAGAAATGTGACTTTACCTTAGGACAAGTTAGTAAAATAAATATGCTCTTTGTGATTTCTCTGATTATCCATTTTTTTTAAACCACAATGTCATAACCTGTATATATGATAAGTATTTCTGATGGAGCTCCGTGAAGGACACTCTACTATCTGAAAAGGACTTTGGGGGCTGAAGCACAAAATTCTGACCAACTAGGACCAAAACATGATGGCTTGCATAAGACACTCCTTGAGGTGACCATTCTTACCCCTGTCCTCCATCAGTTGCCTCGTCTTGAGAAGATTCTTTGTGGCTGTGGTTTCTGATGTCACTTTCCAGTGGGAGGGGAATCTCTCTGAGATAGTACTTTTCGGCTGGGGGTTTGTTTTTGTTTTTAAGTTACAAGTTTTCAGTTTTAGATCATTATTCAGCAAATGTGTCTGCTGTTTTTGTTTTTTGTACCCAGAGCCTCCTAGAGATCTAAGATAGTGTAAGTGGGTATAAATGGCATAGTGTTTCCCCCAGGTGCCACCACCACATTGTAAAAGAAGGTTTCCATTTTTCAGGATATGAAAACTGCTCTTGCCTACGTAGCTGGTGAAATGGGGCAGATTTGGGATTCAAACATAAGATCTTAGTTTTGCAACACAGGTGGCTTCCAACACCGAGGATCTTCGCCCTGTTCCATACCACCCTTCAAGCCTATTTTCACGGATTTCTCTTGGGCTTAAAGGGAGATCTCCACCTGAACTTGAATGCGAACAGTGAAGTCTAACAGGTGATTGGTGTGCTCTAGGCAGATGGGACAGGTTCAAGCTCTTGATGGTGGATCACAACAGTATCTTATGAATCCCACCAAGGAAGGTTAAGTCCAGGCGATTTGAAAACATATCAACATAATATAATTTCTCCTTTGATTGGTGAAATGGCCAAATCTTTGTAAAGTCGTTTTGTAAGCAACCTCATAGAAGTGAGAGACTGCATTGTAGTTATTTTTATTTTATTTTCATTTATTTATTTATTTTTAAATATTTCATTTATCTATTTGACAGAGAGAGAGCAGAAGCAGGCTCCTGGCTGAACAGGGAGCCGGACATGGGGCTCCATTCCAGTGTCCTGGGATCATGCACTCAGCTGAAGGCAGACGCTCAACCGACTGAGCCACCCAGGCGCCGCTTGTAGCTACATTTTGGATATTAGTTGTTTGTTATTTATTCAGTCTTCAGTCGGCGCTGTTCTGGAAAACTGTCATTCCAGTGGGACTTTGCAATAAATAGGCTGTAATACTCTATAATGGAACCATATCCATGTAGAGTTTTGTCCTAAAAAGATTTATCTCACAGAACACTGCAGTTATTTGAATAGCCTCTAAAGCAGGAAACATTCTGGATGCCTGGCTGGCTCAGCTGGTAGAGCATGTGGCTTTTGATCTTGAGGTTATGAGTTCAAGTCCCATGGTAGGTATAGAAATGACTTTTTAAAAAAATCTTAAAAAGAAATGTAGAAAGCATTCTACTACTTGAGAATGTAGAAGGCCTCAATTTGGAAATTTCCTAATTTGGAAATCTTCTGGGTTTTTTTTCCTCATTCTTTTCCAGGATTCTTTGTGGAAAATGGAGAACACAGGCTTGACGCAAAATCTGGACTTTCATGCTAACAGACTGAAGGTTCCATGATGCCTAGAGATACTCTCTCTCTTTTTTATTGGGGGGGCAGAGGGAGAGAGAGAGAGAGAGAGAGAGAGAGAATCTTAAGCAGTCTCCATGCCCAGTGCAGAGTCCCACACAGGGCAATCACACAACCCTGAGATCATGACCTGAGCCGAAATCAAGAGTTGGGTGCTTGGGGGAAAGACACAGTCTGAGCATGGCACACGTCTCCATTTCTTTATGTCTCTCTAATGTCTCTGAACAAGGTTTTAGTCTTCTCTTTAGAGATAGACACATCTTTTGTTAGATTATTCCTGGGCTCTTGATATTTTTAGAGCTTAATTGTAAGTTGTCCCTTTCAGATACTTTTTACAACTATTTCTGGTATATAAAAATGCAATTGATTTTTCTGTATTCATCTTGTATCCAATAAACTTTCCAAGGTCTTTATAAGTCTTAATGATAAGTAAGCAAATAAATAAATAAATAAAGCTCATTTTCCTTCTTAAAAAAAAAAAAAAAAAAAGAGTTAGATTCTTAACTCACTGAGCCACCCAGGAGCCCCCAGAAATACTCATTTCTACATATATGTATAAATAGAAGGCCAGGGCCTCATTGTTCTCAGATCAGCATCAGACACAGTCATCTCCTGCCCTACCCAGAGGCAAAGAAAAAGTTGAAAATTTGTGCCTGTCTTTTTTTTTTTTTAAAGAATTAAGGGTGAAAGCCAGTTTTCATCATAACACCCCAGTGTCCAACACTTAATATTAAGAGAGATCTCCAAGCTGGACATAACTTTTTATTTTAAGTAGGCATACCCAATGTGGAGCTTGAACTCACAACCCCAAGATTAAGCATCTCATGCTCCACCACCACAGCCAGCCAGGCACCCCTGGACATAACTTGTCTAAGGGAATCTCTTGAATTGTACTTCAATAGTGTCAGAAACATTGAGAGAAACAGCAAGAAGCAGCATAATTACTAATTCAAAGGCAGATTATTAATAATTCCAGGTTTTTAAAAATGGTGTGACACGAACAAGAAGTCCACAAAAACATTTCAAGACAAATAAGCCTCTGGGGCTCCTGGGGGGTTCAAGCGGTGAAGGGTGCGGCTCTTGACCTCAAGTTGGGGTCTGGAGCTCCACACTGGGTGTAGAGATGAATTTAAAAAAATAAAATCTTTATTAAACAAGAAAAAGAAGCCTTTATATCCTCTATAAATTTTAGACATAGTTGCTAAAATGTATATAACTCATGAAGTTTTCAGAAGAAACCAGATAATAGTGAAAGGTTATACTTAAAAACACTAAGCTTTAAAATTTTATCTATCTTTTTAAAGTAAACTGTATGCCCAACATGGGGCTTGAATTTATGACCCAAAATCAAGAGTCGCATGCTCTACTGACGGGGCTAGCCAGGTGCCCCTAAAAGTACTAGGTTTTAAAGAGGAAGAGAATGCAGGGGCCTCCTGACTGTCTCATTTGGGAGAACATGTGACACTTCTTGATCTCTGAGTTGTGAGTTCGAGGTCCACATTGGGTGGTGAGATTACTTAAGTAAATAAATATTTTTTAAAAATAAAGAGGGATAGAATTCAGAATTAAAGTCATTTCATAAAATAAAGAAGGAAAACAGGCTTAGGATTGGGAATCTGGGGTTTAATTCTGACAGTGTCTAACTCAGTATGTGATCTTGGGCAGATTACCTCATGTTTCTGGATTTCAGGGAAAATAATATTTTGTTGAATACTTATACTAGGACCTGAACTTTCTTTACTCTCCTTTTTTTTTTTTTTTTTTTAAATCTTAACTTACTTTATCTTATTTGACCATTGATAAGCACTATGGTGGTGAATTGACAAATTTCTCTTGGTGGTTCTATCAATTTTAACATTACATATTTTCTCTTTTTTTTATTAACATATAATGTATTATTTGTTTCAAGGGTACAGGTCTGTGATTCATCAGGCTTACACAATTCACAGCACTCACCATAGCGCATACCCTCCCCAATGTCCATCCCCCAGCCACCCCATCCCTCCCACCCCCCTCACCTCCAACAACTCTCAGTTTGTTTCCTGAGATTAAGATTCTTTTATGGTTTGTTTGCCTCTCTGGTTGTGTCTTGTTTCATTTTTCCCTCCTTTCCCTTATGATCCTCTGCCTTGTTTCTCAAATTCTTCATATCAGTGAGATCATATGATAATTATCTTTCTCTGATTGACTTATTTCACTTAGCATAGTACCCTCTGGTTCCATTCACATTGTTGCAAATGTCAAGATTTCATTTTTTGATGGCTGCATAATGTTCATACATATGTATATGATATATATATATTTATATATTGCAAATATATATATGGTGTATATATACCACATCTTTATCCATTCATCTGTTGATGGACATCTAGGCTCTTTCCATAATTGGCTATTGTGGCCATTGCTGCTATAGACATTGGGGTGCACGTGCCCTTTTGGATCACAGCATTTGTGTCTTTGGGGTAAATACCCAGTAGTGCAATTGCTGGGTCATAGGGTAGCTCTATTTTCAACTTTCTGAGGAACTCCATGAGTGGCTGTACCAGCTTGCATTCCCACCAGCAGTGTAGGGTTCCCCTTTCTCTGCATCCTCGCCAACATCTGTCATTTCCTGACTGGTTAACTTTAGCCATTCTGACTGGTGTGAAGTGGTATCTCATAGTGGTTTTGATTTGTATTTCCCTGATTCCAAGTGATGTGGAGCACTTTTTCATGTGTCTGTTGGCTATTTAGATGTCTTCTTTGAAGAAATGTCTGTTCATGTCTTCTGTCCATTTCTTGATTGTATTATTTGTTCTTTGGGTGTTGAGTTTGCTAAGTTCTTTATAGATTTTGGATACTAGCCCTTTATCTGATATGTCATTTGCAAATATCTTCTGGGGCGGGAGCTCCCGGCGGCCACGCCCCCTGCTGTCGCTTTTCTTGTTTACATTCTGTGCCCCCAGTAGGCGTTTGAGCTTGTTTATTTACCTGAAATCCTTCAATCAACACAAACCTGCAAGAATTTATTTATGGCTTGGTCCTGCAGAAGTCTAGAGGAGGCTATAATCCAGGAACGAAACTACTCCTGAATTGAAACAACCTAGTTTATTTTTTTAAGATTTTATTTATTTATTTGAGGGAGAACAGGAGCAGGAGGGCAGGGGCAGAGAGAGAGGGAGAAGCAGACTCCCCGCTGAGCAGGGAGCCCATCCCAGGGCTCATCCCAGGAGCCCAAATTCATGACCTGGGCAGAGGGCAGATGCCGAACAGCTGAGCCACTCAGGGGCCCCCCAATTTTGACTGAATAAGGGACACCATTAATTTTCTGACTGGATAAATTACTAAACTTCTGACACATTCAACAAAAGAAAAGCAATCCTACTGTTGTTTACCTACAAAGGGTGTGCCTATCCTGCCCTCTAACATTATCATTATAAAAGGTTGTTAGCCACGTGACCCGTACTAGCTACAAACCTTAGGCGAGTGGTTCCTTTTAGCGAATTGCAAATTTAACTTGCTGGAAGGGAAAGAGAGGGGGGAAGTTGGGGAGGCGTCATCAGAGGTGGGTCAAATCAGCGATTTATGGAGACCCGTTTAAAATTTGGGGTTTGAAAAAAATAAAATAAAATAAAATAAAAATTTGGGTTTGAGATGGTCCATAAATTCTCAGATTTAACATTCTGTTAAGGGAATTTGAAGTTGAGTGTGTAAAAGCTCTCTTACCTGTATACTTATCTGGAAAAGTGACGTTATCATTTACTGAGAACTTTTGTGAGAAATATAAATGTATCGGGATTTTGACGGCTAGGACTCACAACAAAAAGATTTATCATGAAGCATTAGAATCCTGTTATCTGTTAAGGAAGGAAGGAAGGGAGAGAGAAGGGCAGGGATGAGGAAAGGGAAGGGGAGAGGAGGGAAAAAGAACTGGGGAGGACAATTTTTAAAACTATTACCAGGTATGAGTTTTCATGGGCCAAGTTTAAAAATAACGGTACAAATCTGACAATGCCTGTGTTGTCATTATGTGTTTTTTTTTTAAATTACTAATAAAACCCAAAACAGAACAGAAAACATGATTAGTAATAGAATAGTCATTCACATATTTCGTATGGAAAATAGGATTTGACAGGAAAACAAAGAATATGAGAGACGTGTAAGGGGAGTTGAAAGGGAACTGTGACAAAATACATAGGCTGGAGACACGAGTCTGTTTATTCCGTTAAAAGGAGACTTTTTTTGTTTTGTTTTGTTTTCCTGTAAGACAGGCTTGTTAACAGGAAATCAGACTCAGGAATTAAATCAGCTAAATCTCCGTTTAAACAGCTGCTCTGCTGGGTTCTGGGGACACAGTGCTCCCTGCCCCCACAGAGATGATGTGGAAGACACCCAATTCTCAAATTCAATGCGTGTTAAGAATCACTTGGGGGGGGGGAGAATTACTCGAGTATCTTGTTAGAATGCACATCAGATTGTGAAGACCTAGCTGGGTTTGAGGTTCTGTGTCTTAAACTCGTGATGCCCAAGCGTCCGTTTCTCAGACCTCACCTTGTACAGCAAGGCTGGAGGGTGATACGGCCAACTACATGGGCGGAGATGTATACAGGCAGAGATTTCCTGTCCCAGGGAAATTATGGAGGACTATGGGACAGCCTGGGCGGGCAGTGAAGCGGGAAAGGCCACTTACATAGACACCGAGGCAAAAACAGGATTGGCCAAGCAATGAGGCCAAAGGAAAGACGTTCCAGGCAGAGACTGAGGGGCAGGCAAGGTGAGGAGGAAGTGGTGAGAGGTGAGTGGAGAGGGACCTGAGGAGTTTGTGTATGCTTTGGGGGGCAAAGGGGAACCACAGAGGATTTTAAGCATGCGGGTGATAGGATCAGATTCTAGAAAGTTCACTCTGGCTGCAGCATGACTAGATTAGCTGAGCTGAGAGTGGAGATGGTGTGACTCGTGAAGATACATAGTATGGTCATTCTCATACAAGATGGTAGGGTCAGCAAGGACAGTCACTGTCTCAGCCCTGTCTTCCTAAAATGCCCACATTTCCTGACTAGGGTAGGACCGCATTCTATTAGAGCATGACTTGATATTTTTCAGCATATATAAAATTTTCTCCTATATTAGTTTCCTAAGGCTGCCACAACAGAGTACCACAAACAGTGGTTTAAAGCAATAGGAGGTTAGGGCACCTGGCTGGCTCAGGGGACGGAGCGTGGAACTCTTATCTTGGGGTTGTAGGGCGGAGGCCCATGTTGGGTGGAAAGCCACCTAAGAAATGATACCTGACCTCAAGTAGTTTACAGTCTAGTTAAAGAAATAAAATATATCTGAATTAACAGCAAGTAATTAAAATGGATTATAATGTATTATGAAATTATACAACACATGGAAATATTTTTACGAGATAGTTAGGTGAAAATAATTTGTACATGATATGCTTTTCTGGATGAGTGTTATATTTCACAATTTAAAAAATTGATGTAGGGAAAGGGAAAAGGAAAAAAAAAAAAAAAAAGACCTGTTCATTATCCACAGGAGACAAAAGAAGCCTGGACCTCAGAATAAACAGGCTTAGGAAAAAAGGAAAAACCTGGTAATAATCATACATATACAGTTTGACCCATAGCATTTGCGTGGTGGAATGGGGAAGGAGAGCTGAAATGCTTGGTAATTGCGATAGTAATCATGAACCACATGAGGCAGAAGGGGCAAAACATGCCACAATTAGTCAGATGAGGGGAGCTAGAAATTAGAAGATGTTCGGAGTGTCCAGAAGCTTTGAGTGTTACCAACAAGCGAGCAGAGTCGTTACCCAGCGGTGTGGGTAATTGCTGGCTTGAGCGGAAGGCACAGTTTCTCTCTGGCACAGAGACTTGGAATGTAGGCTGAGTTGTTGATTACCTTCATCGGTGCCTAATCTAATCTGCCAACAGCACCCACACTTGGACTGGGTGTCCCCGGCATAGAGGACCTGTGAGGTGTGGGAATGTTGGGGGGACACCCATGCATCTGATCTCCACCTCCTACAGCCTTCTTCCTTCCTCCCTGCTTCCGAGCCTTTGCCCTTTGGACTCCGCTGACAGTGCTCTTTCTCCTGCTCTTTCCCTAATACTCCTGGCCATTCAGGTCTCAGAATAAATACTATTTTCTTGGAAAGGCCCTCCCTGACTACCCTGTCTAAAACTGCCCGTCCCTACCCTCCATCTGACTGTCTTCCAGGAAATGTATTTTATTTAGTTGTCTGACTTGTTGATTGTCGGGTTCTGCTTTTGAACTCAAACTTCACATGAGCTCAGACTTACATGGTTTGTTCTCCACTGTTCCCAGCGCCTAGACCTATGGTGCTGGGCACATAGCAGACACTCAATAAATACTCATTGAATGAATGCTTGGCCATTAAGGGACATGTTGAGAAGGACCTCCCACTTTAAAACAATTCTGTGGGCTAGGTTTTCACTTCCATATACAGATGAGAAAACCAAAGCCAAAGATTACATCGTGTGCCTGAATTCAAAGTGCTAATACGTAAGTTAGTGACCACTGTAACCCAAAACTTTGAACTCTACACCTAGTTTGTTATGGTTATTGGTTGATGAGAAAGGTTGACAGTAAGCAGAAGAGATCACAGGTGCTAAGCATTTAAAATCTGCCTTTTTTTTTTTTTTTTTTTTTTTTGGTGCCTATAAAAGTATTTCTCTTTAACAGTAAACCTCCAGATTTAAAAGTTGACATGCTCAGCAAGATGATAATGACCAGCCCCTAAGAGCTCACACTGTCGAATCAAACACCTTCTGCTTTCCTTTTCCTTCTCCTTCTCCTGGCCTTTGCTATTCCTCCTCCTGGCAGAGGCCGCTGACTGCTCGCCGGCCCCCCTCTCTCTCCTCCTACCCAGGCTCATGTGCTCTCACAACCCACTCTCAGATTCTGTCCCAAGAGCACCCACATTTCAAGCCCCAGTGCAAATCACCCCACATCCTCTTACATGTTCTCAAAGTTCAAATTTGTGTGGTTCAAATGTGAACCTGGGACCCTTTGGAGCATCTACTCATTCTCCTAATTTCTACTAATCATTCTCTTAATCTACTCATTCTCCTGGCCACACCCAGTGCCATCCCGGTCCATCCACCAACGCCCCTCCAGGCGTCCAGGCAAAAGACTCAGAACTCAGCCTCATCCCTCCCTCTTCGGCCCGTTCACAGCCAGTCTGTACGAAATAATCCTGAATACCTGTTGGCTCACTGTCCACTGTTTGCTTCTCTCCACTGGCCCCTGCAGAGGCTCCCCAGCAGCCCCCCAAGCACACACACCTGCCTCTCCTCACAGGGCAGCCAGCATGACTTTCTCTAACACTAATTCACCTGTCCACATTCCTCCCAGAAAGAATCAGATTTTTATTTTTAAAAAACAAGAGCCCTGGTCTACTTAAAAATTTGGGGGAGTCTCTAGTCATCCCTGGAGTCAAATAACATAGGAAAAAGCCACCTGCCAGAGCTGAAGGGAAAAACTTGTGAGAGAGTCTGTTTTTATTCCCAGATAGGACAAGGGAGGGGGGCAGTGCTCGGGAGAACCCCCCCACCCCCAGCTATCAGTGTGGCAGAGAGGATAGATGGAGAATGCGGGAGAGACAGAGAGAGTGAAACCAGGAGCCTCAGCCCTCTGGTGTTCCTAGCAGGAGAAACAGGTGAGAAAGAACCATGAGAGATCATAAAAGATGTCAGGTCAGATAACACATCAGTGTTCTTAGAAAATGTTCTTATATTCCAGCAATAATCACTTCGAAACTACAGTGCTTAAAAAATACCACCCATTTACAGGGCGCCTGGCTGGCTCAGTCAGTAAAGCATGCCACTCTTGATCTCAGGGTTGTGAGTTCAAGTCCCATGCTGGGTGTAGAGATTACTTTAAAAAAATCCCAACCATTTATAACGCAAAAAAAATTATAAATACGCTCTTTCTTTTTCTTTTTTTTTTTTTAAAGATTTTATTTATTTATTTGTCAGAGAGAGAGAGAGAGCGCGCGAGAGTGAGCACAAGCAGATAGAGTGGCAGGCAGAGACAGAGGGAGAAGCAGGCTCCCTGCTGAGCAAGGAGCCCGATGTGGGACTCGATCCCAGGACGCTGGGATCATGACCTGAGCCGAAGGCAGCGGCTAAACCCACTGAGCCACCCAGGCATCCCTAAATACGCTCTTTCAAGACATTTGCAAAATCTAAATGAAGAATCTTGGTTGTTTCCTGAAAGATGGAAGATTTATTCTGGATAAGGAGACCCTGCCCAATCACTGTGAAAGCCATACAATTCCAGCTGAAGCCCCGTGGAGATTTCTTCAGGAATATAAGAAGTTGGAGAGAACTAGCCCTTCCATTTGTTAAAATATTAGAAAGCAAATGGAAAGACCAAATAATGAAGACAAAGAGTTGAGCAGAGCAGACAGTTGAAGATACAGGCCCTGCAACACGTGAGCCTAAAGTACCTGATGGTGCTATTTCGTTTCAGTGGAAACGAGGTTGATTATTCCATGAAACATTCTAGGATGATTTCCTATACATCCAGGAAACATTTTTTTAAAGATTTTATTTATTTATTTGACAGAAAGAGAGATCACAAGTAGGCAGGGGTTGGGGCGGGGAGAGGCGGCAGCGGGAAGCAGACTCCCTGCGGAGCAGGGAGACCTATGTGGGGCTCGATCCCAGGACCCTGAGATCGTGACCTGAGCTGAAGGCAGAGGCTTTAACCTACTGAGCCACCCAGGCGCCCCTCCAGGAAACAAATTAATGCCCGATCCCGAGCTCATTATTTGCATTAAAACAAACTGCAGAAGGTTCAATGCAAAAACTGAATACATAAAAGATACTTGAAATCATGAGTGAATATTTTCACGGTTGGGCCAGTAAAATAATTTCTCTGGCTTATTGGTATAATGTGTCACAGATGGTTTTATGGCTCCCCTAAAATTAAGCTGATACTGCTTGAGGGCAGAAACCCCCTTTCTCCCTCATTGCTACCTTTCCCCCCTCCCCATCCTCTTTTAGCTGCTTTTGTTATCCTCAGCCAGTCTTACCTCATCCTCATCTTCATGGAAACCCCCAAAGGATTTTTAAATCTGTCAGTCTTGGGTGGTAATTGACATGCTAAAATAATCAGTTTTCTGAATCTCCACTTAAAATGGTTCAACTTGGGATTTTGTGATTTTATTACGATATAGCCAAAGCCTCTCATGCAGCCAAAGCCTCTGGCATTCAGTAGAAACCTACTTGGCAGTTTGAATGTGGGTCCTGCCCAGAGCAAGTGATGTGCAGTGGGAGCCTGTCCCATGACACTGGACAGGGGGCATGACGGTCAGCGATGGACCCACCGCCAACTGTCTGCACCCACCCGAGCTCTGTTCTTCCCTCTGTGGGGCAGTCAGCACCGTGCTGCCGACGTCAGCACCCGACTGTCAACTCCTGCTGGGTCTATGTGTATTTTCTTTTTCTTTTTTCCTAAGATTGTATTTATTTATTTGTCAGAGAGAAAGGGAAAGAGAGAGCATGAGAGCACAAGCAAGCAGAGGGAGAAACAGGCTCCCGGCCCAGCAAGGAGCCCAATGTGGGACTCGATCCCACGACCCTGGGATCATGACCTAAGCCAAAGGCAGACACTTAACTGAGTGAGCCACCCAGGAGTCCCTGTCTATATTTTCTCTGACAACAGTAAGTACCTGGAATAAGGATCCAACTCTCAAAAAATTAAATGCATAGATACAAGTTAGGTTAGTGGGGGAATTTTGTATCTAGTTCTCGTCTACCTTTTTCCCCATTGTGTCTGTATTCCGGCTGCACTGTTTCCTTGATACTCAAGCAAGTTGCTTCACTTCTGAGCCAAGGATTCCTAGTCTGGGAAGGAGACTGACAATGGTGCCTCCCAAACAGGGCTTTTTTGGAGAATGAAAAGGACTAACACAGGCAAATCAGCTACCACCGGCGGGTGTCCCCTGGGGAAGATTCCTTCCCCAGCTGCCTCTCCCCACCACCCTTCCCAGAACGAGGAGGGCAGGGCAAGAAAGTGGCAGCCATCCCACTCGAAAGCCCCCAGAGCATAGTTGACAATGGGTGCTCTCCTCATCCCAAGCGCACAGGCAGGCTCCGTCCGGCAACACTCAGAGTGTAAGCATGACAGGCCAAATGCCATGCAGAATTCAAGGATTATCAACAGGACCATTTTGCTGAGTACTTCAGAGAAAGGAACAAGGTGACAGCAGAGAAAGGAAACTAAAAGAAAAAGAGGAAATGAATCACTTTCTGAGTCTTAGAGTCTAGGGGCCCCCCCCGGGCGGGGCCTGGGGTGGCTTCGCCAGTACAGGAGCAGGTGACTTGCGGTTGGCTTAGGCTGGTTTGTTTGTTTGTTCTTGAGCTGTTCTTGTTCTCTCCATGTGCAAGGAAATATGCAAGACCAAATATCCAAATTTATCTGGAGGTTTGAACCCTTTGTTCGTCCGGAGTGCACAGCGGGAGTCTCCTTGCTCCCTGCTGCTGGGAGACTCCCCGAGGGGGTGCAAAGGGAGCCCGACCCAGGCACCGAGCTCTGGGCAATCTGGGGCCTCAGACCGCAGAGAAGCCCCGGATGCAGGATCTGTCAGTTTGCCCATCGCTGCTGTCAGATACTAACTTTGATCCTTGATGCAAAAACTGGGCCTGGTTTTTGAGTCAGAAATCCTACAGTGTGTCTGTAGGCAAAGGGCCGGCTTCTCTGGGGCCCAGACAGTTAACGCGTTAGTCGTGACCCTGTGCCACCTCATAAATTTGGGGGAAGATTCAATAAGTGAGATACTTAGATGTAAAAGTATGACATAAACCGGGCGAGCCTGGCTGGCGCCCCCAGTTGAACCTCTGACGCTTGATCTCGGGGTCGTGAGTTGGAGCCCTATGCCGGGTATAGAAACTACTTAAAAATAAAATAATTGAAAAAAAAAATACGGTATAAACTGTAGAGTGATATGTATATGGGCTTTATGAGGACAGCAGTTCAGTCCTTCACGAGGTAGTTATAAAGCTGTAATGGTACCATTGACTATACATGGCATTTCCAAGAAAAGAAAAAAAAAGTGATTTCACAAGAAACTAGTAACTGGGATTCTTAGAGGAAGAATGACTGATTGGCAGACAGGGGAATGAGAAACACCTAGTTTTCACTGTATATATGGAAATAAAGTTCAAATGAATGCGGACCAATATTCCTCCTAGGTATACACCAAGTAGAAATGTATGTAAAGGGGGACCTGGGTGGTTCAGTCAGTTAAGTGTCTAACTCTTGGTTTCGGCTCAGGTCATGATTTCAAGGTTGTGAAAGTGATTTCATGGTGGTGAGATCAACCCTTGCATCTGGGTCCGCGCTCAGTGTAAAGTCTAACGTTCTTTCCCTTTCCTCTCCCTTCTCCTGCTGACTCACACACTCACACACACACTCTCTCTCTCTCCAATAAATAAATAAAATCTTAAAAAAAAAGAAAGTCAGTAGGACAGTAAAAGACAATTTTATATTCCTCAGAAATGGCAACTGGTCTGTATGGTGTGGAAATCCAGCGATAAATATCCCAGGTAGGAACTGAGTGGAACGTGGGATCAGTGAGTTCTAATCTCAGTGGCCATCAAGGTTAGGACAACAGGTCTAATCACTGTGTCTTAGACCTCAACATCCCAGGGCTAACGTGTGTGGAGGGCACAGAGCTGGCAGGTAGTGGAGTCATAGTTTGAACCCAGATCTTTGAAATCACATTCCAACATCTTGTCCTTCTCTCAGTTCCTCTATCTCAGGAAGCTCTTTTTCCTCAAAGTGTTTGCATGTACTTGTACTTGCCCTGCACTCTATCAAGGCTGACTCTCTTGTCCTCCAGATCCCAGCTGAAATGCCACTGAGACCCTCTCTGCACCTGAGCGGAAATAGTTCTCCTTCTTGATCCCTCTTGATCTCCACACCTTGCTCTCTTTCCTCATAACGTATCTGGAATTGTAGCTTCTTTGTTTCTTGGGTGGTGGTACTTGATACGGTATTCATTTATCAGTCTCCTGAACTAGACCATGAGCTCCGTGGGCTGAAGGCCATGTCTACTGTGTCTCCGGCTCTTCTTCCTATGCCTGGCACAGAGATGCTCAACAGATGACTATTTTAAATAAAAATTGATCTTAGGGGTACCTGGGTGGCCCAGTTGGTTAAGTGTCTGCCTCTGGCTCAGGCTTGGGGTCCAGGGATTGGGCCCCGTGTCGCACTCCCTGCTCATTGAGGAGCCTCCTTCTCCCTCTCCCTCTGCCTGCCGCTCCCCCTGCTTATGCTCTCTTTCTCTCTCTCTCTCTCTCTGTCAAATGAATAAATTTAAATCTTTAAAAAAAATAAGATAAATAAAATAAAATAAAATCGATCTTAACTTGTGCCAGGGAGACACGAATTGTCTGATGACATAGACCAGGAGCAGTGACTATACTCTGACCCTGCCTTTTGCCTTCTGTGCTCTTGAACAAGAAGCACCCTTTGTTATGACCAAGTCCACAAGTGTCCGATGAAGGTGTGGTTCCTTGCTCTATAATTTTCTCCATTCTAACTCCCAGCTCGAAATTCAACTAATTCACAACAGCATGTGCGTGGCTGATGGCTTGTTACTATTTCCAGATAGGGCTGCATTTTACAAAGATGAGGTTCCACATTGGTCTCTATTTAGGCTATCAGGCAGCATGATAGGTGAAGACAGTACAACTGATTGTTGGGCAAGAGATCATTTTCCGCACAGAGCCCAGGTCAACTTGAAAGTCGGCCCCCTGTGAGTCAGAAGCCCTGATGGTTCCAGCTTTTCTCCATTTCCTCTTCTTCCCTTCTCCTTCCTTATTTCAACTCAGACTTCAAAAAGCACTGGGATTTTGAAGACCATTCCCGCCCTTCTGCGTTCCAGGAAGGCAGGGGCCCCTGGGCAGTCCTTTGTTACCTGTGAAGTCCCGTCTCTAGAAACCTCAGGATTTCGACTTTCGGTTCCCAAGTGTGCTGTTCCAGCCAGCGGGCAGGCATGTGTTTTTCATTTGAGGTACCCATACTCTCTTGCCAAGCCCTCAGGGAGCTTACTGTCTTTCTGAAACTGAAAGTATCCTAATAGGAGAATGAGTGCCGGGACAAGCGGGGAGCAAAGTTTGACTCAGAAGAAGAGAGGAAGCCCTTGATAATAATAATATTGCCTATAGCGACAAAAAAGTGGAACTTGCCCACAGTGGCTCTGTTCACAGTCTCCTCTTGGGCTGTTTTGATCCAGCTGGTATAAAATCTGTAACAGTGGGGACTTCCCTTCCCATCACTATCCTGTCACACACGCGCACGCACAAACACACGCACACACATGCTCTCTCTAATCTGGGCCCTCCAGAGCCGTAGCCAAGGGCTCTGAACGTAATCTGCTCAGCTGATTGGAGCCTCTGATGAAAGTGAGGGTACATTTTGTCTCTTCACAGGGCCCCACCCTTGTTTTTTCCTTTGGCTATCATTTTCCTCCTGGCAGCCGGGCTTCGAGGTAGCCTTCTTTGATGCCTGGGTCAGAACTAACCCCGAGGGATGTTGCTGTCAGGCCTTGCTGGGCACCTGCATCCACACTCCCCAGGACCCCAGTGACGGGTGAATGACTTTGTCATTGTTTCTTCAGCCTCAAAACGGAGCCTCCCTGCCCTAAAGGTTTATGACCCGAGTTTATTGAAATAAATGGCCATGAAACCAAAATTTGCTGGCTCCCACCTCCAGCAGTAGAACTGTTTTCTTTTTTTCACAGGTCCCGAATTTTAAGAGAGCTGGGCCATTTCCAGTGCAGTCACTATTAATACACTGCATAATAGAGATGCAAGGAAGAGGGGGGGAGGTGTGAAATTCAGATAGACGAGAGACCCATCAGACCCATCAGTGTCTGTGTGGCTTTTGAAAAAAATGCACTGCTCCCTCAAGGTTTTCTAAGAAAGAATAATGCCTCGTACACAACGAACTTATCCTTCTCGGCGCGCCTTGGGAGTTTTTGTCTCCCGAGCAAAACTAAACTCTCCATTTCTAGACAGTTCTAACTCACCACTGTCATCCTGGCTGCTTGTGTGGGATGAGGGGACAAAGAATATTCACAGCTCCCGAGAGCTAGAAACACAGAATCTCTGCCTCCACCTCAGACCTCCAGAGTCAGAATCTGCATTTTAACCTTTCCAGGTGATTCTTACACCGTCAGAGTTCAAGAACTTGTTGGTCGCTTCTCATTTGCTGGTCATTTTTTTTTTTTTTTTTAACTAGCACCGTGCATTCTAGGAGAATCTATGTGGTGTTTATGTGCCCATAACATGAGAAGTCGGGCATGTACAGACCTGGAAATAAGAAAAGGCATTATAATTTGCATGCATTGAGTCACTTAAAAAAACACCACCAAACCTCTGACACTTGTTGGCATGTGTAAACATTCTATTTTCTCATCCTTTTCTTATTTGCTGGGTTTGTAAAACGATTGTGGTTTTGTTTACTTTTGTCATTTTTGTGGGAGACTATGAGCAGGAAGCGTGACTTGATCCCCATCCTAACAAAAGCCATGAATGGGAGAAACAGAAATTGGATACATTTTAAATGCTTGAAGAGCTTTTGTAAAATAAGTAAATAAGTAAATGAGATGTTTAAGTAATAAGTAGATGAGGAATAAGTAATAAGTAAAGGAGATGAGTTACCTCTGTGAGGAAACAATGGGGTGGGGGGTGGGAGGGCCATGTGAGGGCTTCTTAGAGCTGGCTCCTTGCATCAGTGGACCTTTAAAATGACCACCATTGTATTGTCACGGCCTGCGATCTTGCCTGTATCTTAAAGAAGTTAACGGTGTACTGTTGAGATTACTTTTTTACCTGAGGAGGTGGGTGGAGATGGGGAAAGGACTTTTAGAGCGTCTGAGGAGCAGGAGTCCCGTGGGGAGGAACTGGCCTTGTAATTCCCATTTATAGCTAGGCCCAAGTTTCTTTTTTCTTTTTTTTTTTTAATATATATATATTTTATTTGTTTATTTGACAGAGATCACAAGTAGGCAGAGAGGCAGGCGGGGGGGTGGGGGGGAACAGGCTCCTGGGTGAGCAGAGAGCCTGATGCGTGGCTGGATCCCAGGACCCTGAGATCATGACCTGAGCTGAAGGCAGAGGCTTTAACCCACTGAGCCACCCAGGCACCCCTAGGCCCAAGTTTCTTAAACACTAACTACACAGAATAGCATATAGGTCAAAAATCAGTATCCATCATATTTTCTTTTTTCTTCTTTTTATTTTTAGGTAATCTCTACACCCTATGTAGGGCTTGAACTCACAACCCTGAGATCAAGAGTTGCATGTCTACCAGCTGAGCCAGCCAGGCACTCCTTTTTTTTTTTTAATTTAAATAATCTCTATGCCCAATATGGGGCTTAAACTCATGACCCCATGAATAAGAGTTGCACACTCCACCAGCTGAGCCGGCCAGGTGCCCCAGTACACACTGTTATGTCCTTAAACATGAATGTACATAGAGTACTAAACACGCACCATCTCTCCCCAAAGAAAGATTTGATTCTCTTAAACATTTCCATACCTAATTCAAATTCTTCTCCAGGTTGAAAGATATTTACTTTAAAAGGAAACTATCTTGGGGAGCCTGGGTGGCTCAGATGGTTAAGCATCTGTCTTTGACTCAGATCATGATCCCCGGGTCCTGGGATGGAGCCCCACATAGTCGGCTTCCGACTCAGCAGGGAGTCTGCTTCTCCCTCCTCACTACCCCCTCTACCCCTGCTTGTGCTGCTCACTCTCTCTCTCTCTCTCTTCCAAATGAGTAAATAAGATCCTCAAAAATAATAAATAAAAGGAAACTATCTTTTTACATTAAACAAATGGAGGAGTTATCTTCCATGTAATTCTGGGGGTTGAAATGCTCCCTGGGTTCTCATCAGCCTCCCTGATAAAACATTCTAAGCCTTATTTATGGTCTAGAACTTGGATTTCATCACTTGTAGGTCCCATTGCCCATGGCGACCTGATAACATACTCTCCTACCCATGGGTTCTGCAATTCCCACCCTGACATTCCTTAACTGATTTTGTATTTCTTTGGATCCTAAGACATATAAATGGGCTTTCCACCTGGATTCTCTTCATAAACTTCTAATCTCAAGACCACACCCTCCCACTCCCAGCTTCACTGAGATGTAATCACCACATAACATTGTTCAAGTTTAAGGTATTCTAGGTGTTGACTTGATTCATTTCTATATTGTAGAATGATTATCACCATGGTATTAAGTAACACTGCCAGCAGCTCTCATAAATGCTCCTTCCTTTTGGTGCTAAGAACATTTCAGATCTATTCTCTTAGCAACTTTCAAGTATATAATATAGTATCATTAACTGTGATCACCACACTGTACATTAGATCCCCAAAATTTATTTACTTAAAACTGAAAGGACCACTAACTCTTAATGTTACGAAGTCTCTTGGTAGATTCTGGGCACAACCCATGGCTTTGCATGACAATTTGGTCACAATGTCCAAGATCATTCTACAATTCTACTGACACACTCCAACACACACAGACACACAGACACCACACACACACACACACACACACACACACACACACACACACACACATGCACACACACACACACACACACACACAGGCACAACCGCCCGGGCAAATGGATATAGTATGAAAGGCAAGGATTTCCAATTTCTGAGTTAAGGACTATCTTGTAAATGAAAAAAGGAAATGTACATATTGCTACGGTTTCTTGGGAGCCTAAAAATAATCTTAAACAGGGGTGCCTGGGTGGCTCAGTGGGTTAAAGCCTCTGCCTTTGGCTCAGGTCATGATCCCTGGGTCCTGGGATCGAGCCCTGCATCAGGCTTTTTGCTCAGCAGGAAGCCTGCTTCCTCCTCTCTCTGCCTGCCTCTTTGCCTACTTGTGATCTCTGTCAAATAAATAAAATCTTTAAAAAATAATAATAATAATCTTAAACAAATCAATACATTTCTAATCAAACACAATATATAAAAAAAATACAGTAAAAAATAATAGAAAACAAAATAAAGAGGAAAATGGTATCTGGGAGGACTAGGAATGTTTGCGTAATCAAATGTTTTCTGACTTGGGTAAGATCTCCTAAGTGAAAAGGGGAAATGCTCTATTTTTAGTGCCTTGGGTATCCATAGTAAAAGAGGAAGAAAAAAAAAGTCTCCTGTGCCCTGCTCCCAGATGCAAAGAAATGTGACTTTACCTTAGGACAAGTTAGTAAAATAAATATGCTCTTTGTGATTTCTCTGATTATCCATTTTTTTTAAACCACAATGTCATAACCTGTATATATGATAAGTATTTCTGATGGAGCTCCGTGAAGGACACTCTACTATCTGAAAAGGACTTTGGGGGCTGAAGCACAAAATTCTGACCAACTAGGACCAAAACATGATGGCTTGCATAAGACACTCCTTGAGGTGACCATTCTTACCCCTGTCCTCCATCAGTTGCCTCGTCTTGAGAAGATTCTTTGTGGCTGTGGTTTCTGATGTCACTTTCCAGTGGGAGGGGAATCTCTCTGAGATAGTACTTTTCGGCTGGGGGTTTGTTTTTGTTTTTAAGTTACAAGTTTTCAGTTTTAGATCATTATTCAGCAAATGTGTCTGCTGTTTTTGTTTTTTGTACCCAGAGCCTCCTAGAGATCTAAGATAGTGTAAGTGGGTATAAATGGCATAGTGTTTCCCCCAGGTGCCACCACCACATTGTAAAAGAAGGTTTCCATTTTTCAGGATATGAAAACTGCTCTTGCCTACGTAGCTGGTGAAATGGGGCAGATTTGGGATTCAAACATAAGATCTTAGTTTTGCAACACAGGTGGCTTCCAACACCGAGGATCTTCGCCCTGTTCCATACCACCCTTCAAGCCTATTTTCACGGATTTCTCTTGGGCTTAAAGGGAGATCTCCACCTGAACTTGAATGCGAACAGTGAAGTCTAACAGGTGATTGGTGTGCTCTAGGCAGATGGGACAGGTTCAAGCTCTTGATGGTGGATCACAACAGTATCTTATGAATCCCACCAAGGAAGGTTAAGTCCAGGCGATTTGAAAACATATCAACATAATATAATTTCTCCTTTGATTGGTGAAATGGCCAAATCTTTGTAAAGTCGTTTTGTAAGCAACCTCATAGAAGTGAGAGACTGCATTGTAGTTATTTTTATTTTATTTTCATTTATTTATTTATTTTTAAATATTTCATTTATCTATTTGACAGAGAGAGAGCAGAAGCAGGCTCCTGGCTGAACAGGGAGCCGGACATGGGGCTCCATTCCAGTGTCCTGGGATCATGCACTCAGCTGAAGGCAGACGCTCAACCGACTGAGCCACCCAGGCGCCGCTTGTAGCTACATTTTGGATATTAGTTGTTTGTTATTTATTCAGTCTTCAGTCGGCGCTGTTCTGGAAAACTGTCATTCCAGTGGGACTTTGCAATAAATAGGCTGTAATACTCTATAATGGAACCATATCCATGTAGAGTTTTGTCCTAAAAAGATTTATCTCACAGAACACTGCAGTTATTTGAATAGCCTCTAAAGCAGGAAACATTCTGGATGCCTGGCTGGCTCAGCTGGTAGAGCATGTGGCTTTTGATCTTGAGGTTATGAGTTCAAGTCCCATGGTAGGTATAGAAATGACTTTTTAAAAAAATCTTAAAAAGAAATGTAGAAAGCATTCTACTACTTGAGAATGTAGAAGGCCTCAATTTGGAAATTTCCTAATTTGGAAATCTTCTGGGTTTTTTTTCCTCATTCTTTTCCAGGATTCTTTGTGGAAAATGGAGAACACAGGCTTGACGCAAAATCTGGACTTTCATGCTAACAGACTGAAGGTTCCATGATGCCTAGAGATACTCTCTCTCTTTTTTATTGGGGGGGCAGAGGGAGAGAGAGAGAGAGAGAGAGAGAGAGAATCTTAAGCAGTCTCCATGCCCAGTGCAGAGTCCCACACAGGGCAATCACACAACCCTGAGATCATGACCTGAGCCGAAATCAAGAGTTGGGTGCTTGGGGGAAAGACACAGTCTGAGCATGGCACACGTCTCCATTTCTTTATGTCTCTCTAATGTCTCTGAACAAGGTTTTAGTCTTCTCTTTAGAGATAGACACATCTTTTGTTAGATTATTCCTGGGCTCTTGATATTTTTAGAGCTTAATTGTAAGTTGTCCCTTTCAGATACTTTTTACAACTATTTCTGGTATATAAAAATGCAATTGATTTTTCTGTATTCATCTTGTATCCAATAAACTTTCCAAGGTCTTTATAAGTCTTAATGATAAGTAAGCAAATAAATAAATAAATAAAGCTCATTTTCCTTCTTAAAAAAAAAAAAAAAAAAAGAGTTAGATTCTTAACTCACTGAGCCACCCAGGAGCCCCCAGAAATACTCATTTCTACATATATGTATAAATAGAAGGCCAGGGCCTCATTGTTCTCAGATCAGCATCAGACACAGTCATCTCCTGCCCTACCCAGAGGCAAAGAAAAAGTTGAAAATTTGTGCCTGTCTTTTTTTTTTTTTAAAGAATTAAGGGTGAAAGCCAGTTTTCATCATAACACCCCAGTGTCCAACACTTAATATTAAGAGAGATCTCCAAGCTGGACATAACTTTTTATTTTAAGTAGGCATACCCAATGTGGAGCTTGAACTCACAACCCCAAGATTAAGCATCTCATGCTCCACCACCACAGCCAGCCAGGCACCCCTGGACATAACTTGTCTAAGGGAATCTCTTGAATTGTACTTCAATAGTGTCAGAAACATTGAGAGAAACAGCAAGAAGCAGCATAATTACTAATTCAAAGGCAGATTATTAATAATTCCAGGTTTTTAAAAATGGTGTGACACGAACAAGAAGTCCACAAAAACATTTCAAGACAAATAAGCCTCTGGGGCTCCTGGGGGGTTCAAGCGGTGAAGGGTGCGGCTCTTGACCTCAAGTTGGGGTCTGGAGCTCCACACTGGGTGTAGAGATGAATTTAAAAAAATAAAATCTTTATTAAACAAGAAAAAGAAGCCTTTATATCCTCTATAAATTTTAGACATAGTTGCTAAAATGTATATAACTCATGAAGTTTTCAGAAGAAACCAGATAATAGTGAAAGGTTATACTTAAAAACACTAAGCTTTAAAATTTTATCTATCTTTTTAAAGTAAACTGTATGCCCAACATGGGGCTTGAATTTATGACCCAAAATCAAGAGTCGCATGCTCTACTGACGGGGCTAGCCAGGTGCCCCTAAAAGTACTAGGTTTTAAAGAGGAAGAGAATGCAGGGGCCTCCTGACTGTCTCATTTGGGAGAACATGTGACACTTCTTGATCTCTGAGTTGTGAGTTCGAGGTCCACATTGGGTGGTGAGATTACTTAAGTAAATAAATATTTTTTAAAAATAAAGAGGGATAGAATTCAGAATTAAAGTCATTTCATAAAATAAAGAAGGAAAACAGGCTTAGGATTGGGAATCTGGGGTTTAATTCTGACAGTGTCTAACTCAGTATGTGATCTTGGGCAGATTACCTCATGTTTCTGGATTTCAGGGAAAATAATATTTTGTTGAATACTTATACTAGGACCTGAACTTTCTTTACTCTCCTTTTTTTTTTTTTTTTTTTAAATCTTAACTTACTTTATCTTATTTGACCATTGATAAGCACTATGGTGGTGAATTGACAAATTTCTCTTGGTGGTTCTATCAATTTTAACATTACATATTTTCTCTTTTTTTTATTAACATATAATGTATTATTTGTTTCAAGGGTACAGGTCTGTGATTCATCAGGCTTACACAATTCACAGCACTCACCATAGCGCATACCCTCCCCAATGTCCATCCCCCAGCCACCCCATCCCTCCCACCCCCCTCACCTCCAACAACTCTCAGTTTGTTTCCTGAGATTAAGATTCTTTTATGGTTTGTTTGCCTCTCTGGTTGTGTCTTGTTTCATTTTTCCCTCCTTTCCCTTATGATCCTCTGCCTTGTTTCTCAAATTCTTCATATCAGTGAGATCATATGATAATTATCTTTCTCTGATTGACTTATTTCACTTAGCATAGTACCCTCTGGTTCCATTCACATTGTTGCAAATGTCAAGATTTCATTTTTTGATGGCTGCATAATGTTCATACATATGTATATGATATATATATATTTATATATTGCAAATATATATATGGTGTATATATACCACATCTTTATCCATTCATCTGTTGATGGACATCTAGGCTCTTTCCATAATTGGCTATTGTGGCCATTGCTGCTATAGACATTGGGGTGCACGTGCCCTTTTGGATCACAGCATTTGTGTCTTTGGGGTAAATACCCAGTAGTGCAATTGCTGGGTCATAGGGTAGCTCTATTTTCAACTTTCTGAGGAACTCCATGAGTGGCTGTACCAGCTTGCATTCCCACCAGCAGTGTAGGGTTCCCCTTTCTCTGCATCCTCGCCAACATCTGTCATTTCCTGACTGGTTAACTTTAGCCATTCTGACTGGTGTGAAGTGGTATCTCATAGTGGTTTTGATTTGTATTTCCCTGATTCCAAGTGATGTGGAGCACTTTTTCATGTGTCTGTTGGCTATTTAGATGTCTTCTTTGAAGAAATGTCTGTTCATGTCTTCTGTCCATTTCTTGATTGTATTATTTGTTCTTTGGGTGTTGAGTTTGCTAAGTTCTTTATAGATTTTGGATACTAGCCCTTTATCTGATATGTCATTTGCAAATATCTTCTCCCATTCTGTCGGTTGTCTTTTGGTTTTATTGACTGTTTCCTTTCCTGTGCAAAAGCTTTTTATCTTAATGAAGTCCCAGTAGATCATTTTTGCCCTTGCTTCCCTTGCCTTTGGCGGTGTTTCTAGGAAGAAGTTGTTGTGACTGAGGTCGAAGAGGTTGCTGTCTGTGTTCTCCTCAAGGATTTTAGTGGATTCTTGTTCCACATTGAGGCCTTTCATCCATTTTGAGTCTATTTTTGTGTGTGGTTTAAGGAAACGGTCCAGTTTCATTCTTCTGCATGTGGCTGTCCAGTTCTCCCAACACCATTTGTTGAAAAGACTATCTTTTTTCCATTGGACTATCTTTCCTGTTTTGTCGAAGATTAGTTGACCATAGAGTTAAGGTTCCATTTCTGGGCTCTCTATTCTGTTCCGTTGATCAGTGTGTCTGTTTTTGTGCCAGTACCATACTGTCTTGATGATTACAGCTTTGTAGTAGAGCTTGAAGTCCAGAACTGTGATGCCACAAACTTTGGTTTTCTTTTTCAACATTCCTCTGGCTCTTTGGGGTCTTTTCTGGTTCCATACAAATTTTAGGATTATTTGTTCCATTTCTGTGAAAAAAAAGTTGATGGTATTTTGATAGGGGTTGCATTAAATGTGTAGATTGCTTTAGGTAGCATAGACATTTTCACAATATTTGTTCTTCCAATCCATAAGCACAGAATGTTTTTCCATTTCTTTGTTTCTTCCTCAATTTCTTTCATGAGTATTTTATATTATTCTGAATAAAATTCTTTGCCTCTTTGGTTAGATTTATTCCTAGGTATCTTATGGTTTTGGGTGCAATTGTAAATGGGATCACTCCTTAATTTCTCTTTCTTCTGTCTTGTTGGTGTATAGAAATGCAGCTGCTTTGATTTTATATCCTGACATTTTACTGAATTCCTGTATAAGTTCTAGCAGTCTTGGGGTGGAGTTTTTTGAGTTTTCCACATGAAGTACCATATCATCTGCAAAGAGTGAGAATTTGACTTCTTCTTTGCCCACTTGGATGTCTTTTATTTCTTTTTGTTGTCTTGATTGCTGGGACTTCTAATACTTTATTGAATAACAGGGGTGATAGTGGACAGCCCTGCCATGTTCTGGCCTTAGGGGAAAAGCTTTGTTTTTCCCCCACTGAGAATGATATTCATTGTTTTTCATAGATGACTTTTATGATTTGAGGTATGTACCCTCTATCCTTGCACTGTGAAGAGTTTTGATCAAGAAAGGATACTGCACTTTGTCAAATGCTTTTCCAACATCTATTGAGAGTATCATATGGTTCTTGTTCTTTCTTTTATTAATGTATTGCATCACATTGATTTGCAGATGTTGAACCAACCTTGCAGTCCAAGAATAAATCCCACTTGGTCATGGTGAATAACCCTTTTAATGTACTGTTGGATCCTATTGGCTAGTATTCTGGTGAGAATTTTTGCATCCATGTTCATCAGGGATATTGGTCTGTAATTCTCCTTTTTGATGGGGTCTTTGGTTTTGGGATCAAGGTAATGCTGGCCTCATAATATGAGTTTGGAAGTTTTCCTTCCATTTCTATTTTTTTTTATTTTATTTTTTATAAACATATAATATATTTTTATCCCCAGGGGTACAGGTCTGTGAATCGCCAGGTTTACATACTTCACAGCACTCACCATAGCACATACCCTCCCCAATGTCCATAACCCCATTCCATTTCTATTTTTTGGAACAGTTCAGGAAAATAGGTATTAATTCTTTAAATGTTTGGTAGAATTCCCCTGGGAAGCCATCTGGTTCTGGGCTCTTGTTTTTTGGGAGACCTTTGATTACTGCTTCATTTTCCTTACTGGTTATGGGTCTGTTCAGGTTCTCTATTTCTTCCTGGTTCAGTTTTTGTTGTTTATACATCTCTAGGAATATATCTATTTCTTCCAGATTGTCTAATTTGCTGGCATATGTTACTCATAATATGTTCTTCTAATTGTATTTCTTTAGTGTTGGTTGTGATCTCTCTTCTTTCATTCATGATTTTATTTATTTGGGTCCTTTCTCTTTTCTTTTTGATAAGTCTGGCCAGGGGTTTATCAATCTCTTTCTTTAGAGAACCAGTTCCTAGTTTTGTTGATCTGTTCTCTGTTCTTTTCGTTTCTATTACATTGATTTCTGCTCTGATCTTTATTTTTCTTCTCCTGCTGGGTTTAGGGTTTATTTGCTGTTCTCTCTCCAGCTCCTTTAGGTGTAGGGTTAGGTTGTGTGTTTGAGACCTGTCTTGTTTCTTGAGAATGGTTTGTATTGCTATATACTTTCCTCTCAGGACTGCCTTTACTGCATCCCAAAGATTTTAAACAGTTGTGTTTTCATTTTCATTTGTTTCCACGAATTTTTAAAATTCTTCTTTAATTTCCTGGTTGACCCATTCATTCCTTAGTAGGATGCTCTTTAGCCTCCATGTATTTGGGTTCTTTCCAACTTTCCTCTGGAGATTGAGTTCTAGTTTCAAAGCACTGTGGTCCAAAAATATGCAGGGAATGTCCCAGTTTTTGTACAGGTTGAGACCTGATTTGTGACCCAGGATGTGATCTATTCTGAAGGATGTTCCATGTGCCCTAGAGAAGAATGTGTATTCTGTTGCTTTGGGTTGGAATGTTCTGAATATATCTATGAAATCCATCTGGTCCAGTGTGTCATTTAAAGCCTTTATTTCCAGGGCACCTGGGTGGCTCAGTGGATTAAGCCTCTGCCTTTGGCTCAGGTCATGATCTCAGGGTCCTGGGATCAAGCCCTGCATCAGTTGATCTGCTCCACAAGGAGCCTACTCACCCCCCTGCCCCACTTGCCTCTCTGCCTTCTTGTGATCTCTGTCTGAGAAATGAATAAATAAAATCTTTTTTAAAAATGAAGCCTTTATTTCCTTGTTGATCTTTTGCTTAGATGATCTATCCAATTCAGTGAGGGGGGTGTTAAATTCTCCTACTATTATTGTATTATTATCAACGTGTTTCTTTGATTTTGTTATTAATTGGCTTATATAATTGACTGCTCCCATGTTAGGGGCATAGATATTGAAAATTTTTTAGATATTCTTGTTGGACAGACCCTTTAAGTATGATATAGTGTCCTTCCTCATCTCTTATTATAGTCTTTGGTTTAAAATCTAATTTGCTTGATATAAGGATTGCCACCCCAGTTTTCCACCCCCTCACTTTAAATCTGGAGGTGTCTTTGGGTCTAAAATGAGTTTCTTGCAGACATCATATCAATGGGTCTTGTCTTTTTTATCTAATCTGATACCCTGTGTCTTTTGATTGGGGCATTTAGCCCATTTACATTCAACGTAACTATTGAAAGTTATGAATTTAGTGCCGTTGTATTGCCTTTAAGGTGACTGATAATGTATATTGTCTCTGTTCCCTTCTGGTCTACGTTACTTTTAGGCTCTCTCTTTGCTTAAAGGACTCCTTACAATATTTCCTGTAGGGCTGGTTTGGTGTTTGCAAATTATTTTAGTTTTGTTGTTCTTGCTTTGTCCTGAAAGCTTTGTATCTCTTCTTCTATTTTCAATGACAGCCTAGCTGCATATAGCATTCTTGGCTGCATATTATTCTCATTTAGTGCCCGGAATATATCATGCCAGTCCTTTCTGGCCTGCCAGGTCTCTGTGGATAGGTCTGCTGCCAATCTAATATTTCTACCATTGTATGTTATAGACCTCTTGTCCCAACATACTTTCAGGATTATCTCTTTGTCTGAGACTTGTAAGTTTTACTATTAGATGGTGGAGTGTTGACCGATTTTTATTGATTTTGAGGGGGGTTCTCTGCTCTTCCTGGTTTTTGATGCCTGTTTTCTCCCCGAAATTATTCTAATTATTCTAATTGTTAATTATTAATTATTATAATTATTAATTATATTATATATTAATTGATAATAATTATTTATTATATTATATTATATATAATTATATTATTATAATGATTATATTATATATTAATTAATAATAATTCTAATTATTAATTATTCGAATCTCCCAATTATTCTAATATTGTTTCATCTTATGGTGTCACTTATTTCTCGAATTCTCCCCTCATCATTCAGTAGTTGTTTATCTCTTTCTCTCAGCATCTTTATTCTCCATCATGTGGTCTTCTATATCATAATTCTCTCTTGTCTCACCTAACCTAGTAGTTAAAGCCTCCATTTTTTATTGCACCTCATTAATAGCTTTTTTTATTTTGACTTTTTAGACTTTAGTTCTTTTATTTCTCTAGAAAGGGATTCTCTACAATCTTCTATGCTTTTTTCAAGCCTGGCTAATATCTTTATAATTGTCATTCTGAACTCTAGTTCCAACATCTTGCTAATGTCCATATTGATTAGGTCCCTGGCACTCAGTACTGCTTTCTTTCTTTCTTTCTTTCTTTCTTTTTGAGGTGAGTTTTTCCATTTTGTTATTTTTTCCAGAGAAGAATAGATGAATGAGAGAATAAGATGCTAAAAGGGTAACAACAACCCCAGAAAAAAATATACACTAAACAAATCAGAAAAGACCCAAAACTGGGGGGAAAAGAAAGGGGAAAAAAGAAAAATGAATATGATCAGGCTGGTGAATAGAACAGAGCCACACACTAGATTTTGGGTGTATTTTGGTCTGTTTGAAGAAACTGCCTCCCACAATTTTAAAGGAAAACTTATATATGTACCAAAACAAGGGTAAATGTGATGAAAAGATGGAATATGACTGTCAAGATGAAAATTTAAAAATATTTTTAAAAAAGGAATTGTTAAGATAAGAAGTTGGTTGAAAAAAAGAAAGAAAAAATTGAAAAAAAAAAAGGAGAGAATGTTATTAGGTGGGAGACTAGAACAAAGCCATGCACTAGATTTAGGGTATATTTTGGTCTGTTAGAAGAAACTATCCCAAAATCTTAAAGAAAGAAAAACTCATATATATACAAAAAATAAGGTTAAATACAATGAAGGGATAGAATATGACTGTAAAGGTGAAAATTTAAAAAGATTTTTAAAAAGGAATTGATAAGGTAAGATCCTGGTTGAAAAAGGAAAGAAGAAAATGTCAAAAAAATAGAAAAATAAAAAAATAAAGAAACTTTTAAAAATTAACTTTGAAACGCCAAGGAATCATGGTAAAAAAAAAAAAAAAAGCCATGCATTCTATGCATTCTATGTATTCCCCTAGCTCTGTACTCCTGCAGTTCTCATTGATCAGTGAACTTGGTCTTGCCTGGATGGTCTTGCTGATCTTCTGGGGGAGGGGCCTGTTGCAGTGATTCTCAAATGTCTTTGCCCGAGGCAGAATTGCACCGCCCTAGCCACGGGGCCAGGCTAAGTAATCTACTCAGGTTCGCTCTCAGGAGATTTTGTTCCCTGAATGCTTTCCGTACCACTTTGGAGGACAGGAATGAAAACGGCAGCCTCCTAATCTCCAACCCAAAGGAGCTGAGAGCTTGGGGCCCTATTCCTCAGTGCACCATCAGAGAAAAGCAGTCAATCCATCCCGTCTCCGTGGTCTCTGGCCATGCTCCGTGCTCATCCATCCAGTGACCAAGCATTTCTATCTTTGGCGCTCGGCCCTATTTGGAGTCTCCAAACCCTGTAGATTCCTGCTGCACCCTCCCACGCCACTCCTCCCGGAAGAGGATGGTGAGTCTCCCCAGATCTGCTACTCATGGGGTCCCTGCTTGAAGAGCAGTGGTCCAACTATGCTGCGGATCACAGTTTAAGGTAACCCGAGCTGAGAGGTCACTCCTTGGCTCTGTCTCTGCCACCAGCCTCCCGGCTCCAATACCTGGCAGCTCTGCCACACTCAGACAGCCCTGGTCTTTCTGTGACCCCATGGGTCCTGAGACCACACTGTCTCTGTGAGGGCTTCACCCCCGCTTAAGCCTCCGGAGTGACATCTCTCAGTGGATCAGACTTCTAAAAGTTCCAAGATTGTGCTCTGCTGCTCTACTGCTTCCTGGGAGCCAGTCCCTCCTGCCACAGTCTGTCTTCCTGTATTTGCTTCGGATTCACTTCTCCGCACATCCTACCTTCCAGAAAGTGGAAAGTGGTCACTTTTCTGTCCATAGAATTGCTGCTCTTCTTCTCTTCCATCCCCAGTAGAGTTCATAGGTGTTCAGAATGGTTTGATAACGATCTAGCTGAAGTCCTGGGATCTGACGAAATTCAGATCTCCTAATCCTCTGCCATCTTCCTCCTCCTGTTTACCCTCTTTAAGTATCACATTTCTTATCTGCATAGTCAAGAAAGTTTGGAAAAAGAAACTGTCAATCTTTAGGTAATAATAAAAGTATTTTTCTTTTTTTAAATTTATTTAAGTGCAATTAATCAACATAGAGTGTATTACAAGTTTCAGAGGCAGAGGTCAGTGATTCATCAGTTGCATCTAACACCCAGTGCTCATTACATCACGTGCCCTCCTTAATGTCCATCATCCAGTTACCCTATCCCCACACCCCCCTCCCCTTCAGCAACTCTCATTTTCCTTCCTACAATTAAGAGGCTCTTATGGTTTGTCTCCCTCTCTGATTTGGTCTTATTTTATTTTTCCCTCCCTTTCCCTATGATCATCTGTTTTGTTTCTTAAATCCCACATATGAGTGAGATCATATGATAATTGTCTTTCTGTGATTAACTTATTTCACTTTACATAATACCCTCTAGTTCCATCCACATCGTTGGAAATGGCATTTCATCTTTTTGATGCCTGAGTAATATTCCATTGTATAAATACACTTCATCTCTAAAAGCACTTTTCAATAAACAGTCTTCGTCATAGTTTGCCATGGGGGATCTCCCCATGCTGTCTTTCTCTTGGTTTGTATATTTATTATCCCACCTCATTCTCACATCACAAAACAGCTCAGTAAAATTGGGATGCTTTTCACCTATCTCTATAGCAGTGAAATTCCTTTTTATTTCAACATGTTCTCTTTCCTTGAAACATGGCTGTGTTTGTTTGTTTGTTTGTTTGTTTTTTCAACAACAATGTCTGTTTTATTTGTTGTATTTTTTTAAGTAATCTTTACACCTGACATAGGACTCGAACTCAGGACCCTGAGATCAAGAGTTGCAAATTCCACTTAGCCAGCAGCCACCCCTTGGAGAAAATGATTTACCATGTCCATAATGTTGCAGTATTGCTGGGTGTATTAAAAATAAAAAATAGTAGAAAGAATAGAGAAAACACATAATTCTCCTACCTTCTTATTTTTTAATTAAAATATATCTTTCTCGGGACACCTGGGTGGCTCAAACGGTTAAGCCGCTGCCTTCGGCTCAGGTCATGATCCCAGGGTCCTGGGATCAAGTCCCACATCAGGCTCCTTGTTTTTCAGGGAGCCTGCTTCTCTCTCTGCCTCTGCCTGCCACTCTGCCTGCTTGTGTGTGCTCTCTCTCTCTCTCTGACAAATAAATAAATAAAATCTTAAAATAAAATAAAATAAAATAAAATAAATCTTTCTCATGTGAGTAATCCATGTCTGTCCATTGTACAAAACCCCAGAAAAGCACAGAAAAGTTAGAATTGACAAGTAAATCTCCTGTTAGTTCATTCAACCAGAGCTAACTCCTTATTTTTAATAGATAACTTTCTAGACTTGTTCGTATAAATATACAATTATAGGTGCACATATATGTTTAGAATAGATTATATTGCATTTCCTCTTTTGTAATCTTTCTTTTTTTCTCTCTTTTAATGTTTTTATTTATTTATTTGACAGAGAGAGTTAGAGAGGGAACACAAGCATGGGGAGTGGGAGAGGGAGAAGTGGAGCAGGAAGCCCAATGGGGGCTCAATCCCAGGACCCTTGGGATCGTTACCCAAGCCAAAGGCAGTCGCTTAACAGCTGAGCCACCCAGGTACCCTCCTCTTTTGTAATCTTTCTATGCTTGATAGTTTATCTAAAGTTCTTTTCCATGTATCTCTCTCATTAAGTCAGTAGCAGAAATGATAGAACATGCTTTCATTATTAACCAATATATTAGTGTTGGATATTTTGTTTCCAGTATTTTGCTGTTATACACAATGCTACAAGGAATATCCTTGAACATACATATTTTAACCTTTTTTTTTGTATTTTAACATTCTTCTATACGTATATCTGAATTGGTAAATTCTAAGTGTGATTGTTGAATCAAATGCATTATTTTATTATTATATATTTTTTTAAAGATTATCCATTTTAGAGAGAGAGAGTGAGCGAGCATACACATGCACCGGAGAGGGTTGGGGCTGGGAATGGGCAAGCAGCCTGCCCTCCTAGTGTGGATCCCACAATGCTAAGATCAGATCCCAAGCTGAGCCAAACCAAGAGTCTGAGGCTTAACTGACGGAGCCACACAGAACCCCCTCAAACGCATTTTTTAAAATGCTATCAGTTTTTTGGTTGTTCTAATGCTATCATTTATTTATTTTTTTAATATACTTTTAAAGTAAGCTCTACACCCAACATGGGGCTTGAACTCAGGACCCTGAGATCAGGAGTCACTCACTCTACCAACTGAGTCAACCAGCGGCCCCATCAACTGCATTTTAATGTTTGATGTACTACTCTGCAGAAAGTTTGTATACCCAGTCACATTCCCTCGAGTGCATTTGAGAATGCGTGATCTACAGCCCCTCACCAAGCATTTGTCCCTCATTCACGCTGCAGAAATGATTTTCTCCAGTTAGCTATTCATGTTTAATGTATGGTATAATTTTGCATATTGGCTTTAATCTTTTTTAGGTAAGTAGATTAGTTTATTTTTCCTTTTACAGGCTTTAGTATTGGTCTATTCTAAGAGGGTCCTACCTCAGGAAGCTTGTAAAAATATCTTCCACTGTTTTCTACCAGCGGTTTCTTTTGCTTCATTAGTTATTTCTTATTTCTTTTTTTGTTTCCCCATAGGAAAATAAATGGTCCCCCAGAAAGCTTACACTTACTTACATTCCCACCAGCAATGAATGAAAATGAAAATAAGCGTCTTCATAGTCCTGGGCCACATTGCGTATTGTCTTTCATTTTAGTATTTATCAATTTGGAAAATAAAAAAGCATTTATTTCTGATTTGACTTCACATTTCCTTTTTTTTCCCATGAAACCATCCTTTAACATATGTTTATTAACAATTTTTATTTTTTCTGTAAAACTTGTTTAGTTATATGCTTGCTCTATTTTTCTGCTGGCCTTCTTATTTTTTTATTGATTTGCAAGAGTTCTTTATATTTTCATATACATTTACAACAAAATCCAGAAGAAGAATATGAAAGATGTGACCCTTTTTTCATTATATATGTTGCAAATATTTTGAATTGTATTTTAAACTGTGTGTGACCACAGATTAAGCCTCAGATTGTGCTGTCTGGAGGTAAACACCTCACTGAGGGACAGGGCTGGGTGAGGGGGGAAGAAGGAGAGAAAACTTTCAAAACAGTTTATGGTAAATGCCAGGACAAAACAAACCCCTCCCAACAACAAACAACAACAAAGCACGACTCATTCTCATGCTAACACTCACCTATTGATGGTGGCCCCAGGGATGTGAGCCTGGGTTCCCCAAAAAGGGCCACAGAGGAAAGGGTTAGGAGGGAGGAGTGGCCAGCAGGAACGGGAAGGGGCTCACCCAGCCTATAATACCCCATAAGATGCTCTTACCGAACACTTGGAGATTGCCATAGACAAAATCATCTGGTCTCTGCTGGGATTTACCCACCCATGTGATGGATACATAAAATAAAATACACACATAACATACATAAAATACTGTGCACTCTAGCAGAAATGTAGTTTTTCCTTTAAGCCAGAGCTCTAGAGTTACAGATGCTTGGGCTCCAAATTATACCCCTTTTCCCCTCAACCCTAACCCTAGTAATTATAGAACAGTGCTTTTCACTAACTGTGGCAACCAGGTCGACACAGAAAACAAATTATTTTTATGATGAACCTTGCCTATCATGCTCAGAGTCTCAAAACCTATGATTTTATATCTCCCTATTTCAAAGTTCTGGATTTGGAATCCTGGCCCTCCCACAGCTTCGCCCGGCTATGCGGCATCACCATTTACACTTGCGTGGTTTTTTTTCTTTCTTTAAGGTTATATTTATTTATTTGAGAGAGAGAACACATGTGCACACCAGCAACGGGAAGGGCAGAGAGAGTGGAAGAGGCAGCCTTCTCCCTGAGCAGGACCCTGGGATCATGACCTGAACCAAAGGCAGACACTCAACCAAGTGAGCCCCCCAGGCGCCCCTATACTTGTATGTTTCATGAGAATGTAGGTACACGGGTAACAAGAGCGTAATGTTTCCCATCCCACTGTACAAATTTCCACTGGTTATCTGCATGTTATCTCGTTGGGGGGCCATAGCAGGAAATATCTCCTCTTTAAACTTGTTGCAAGCCCGTATCCTCGCCACATTAACGGCAGCCAAAGTCGTCCTACTCAGTCCCTTTTATTATTTGTTGCAGTGTTGCTTGTCCTGAGCGGGCTCATTGCACTTTCAGGAGGGTCTCCTGAGGCTTAGGGCAGAATGCTCGCGAGAGTCTCTGCGTGGCAATCAGTGCGTGTCCGTTCACTGTCATGGTTACTGTTTCCCTGCATCCCGGCTTTCAGAGCTCATCCTACCAGCACCAGCACCAGCCAACGAAGTGCGCTGCGATGGGTCTTTCCTGGTTCCTGAACCTTGGACTTAGGACTAATAGTCTAATATATGCTAAACAGAACTAGGTAAACAGAAAACTGTCTGTGGCTTGTAACCTTCTTGGAAAGGCTGTGACAGATTCCTTGAAAGGGAAGGGCAGCTTCATCCACTCCTGTCCTTCTTGGGAAAGTGTGGTGGAGTCTTCATGAAGTTATGACATTATGACAGAAAGACCCGGTCTTCTTCCCTTCAGTGTCCCAGCTTCACCCACTTTTCCCGTGGCACGGAATCACCAGTCTTATCTCACCTGAGGTTAAGTGAAGGGGTGGGAGGGAATGAGGACAAACAGGCAGAGGTGGTCTGGCGGGAAAGCCTGGAGGCCTGCAGGTTGGCATCGACATGGCCTAACCTTCCCGAAACACTCTGGAAATCTCTAATTGTACCTTAAGAGACTTAGGTGAGGGGGTATCTTCATTCCTTTATGCCCTGGTTCTGGTTAGAAAAACGTCATTGCATTGTTTGAGTTATAAACCACTGTGAACATCAAGTTGCAGACTCTAGGAGTGCTACACCTGGGCTCCTGGGGAGGACACCAGCCCTGCTTAATGAAATTTGCTGGAGGGGCACCTGGGTGGCTCAGTGGGTTAAAGCCTCTGCCTTCTGCTCAGGTCACGATCCCAGGGTCCTGGGATCGAGCCCCTCGTTGGGCTCCCTGCTTGGTGGGGAGTCTGCTTCTCCCTCTCTCTCTGCCTGCCTACTTGTGATCTCTCTCTGTCAAATAAATAAATAAAATCTTGAAAAAAAAAGAGAAAAAATAAATTTGCTGGAAACTCAGCCTGAAATTGCCCAGTAGCTGGGGCAAGGGTGTGGAAGGGGGGAGGTGCCACTGGGCCAAGCAGCTGGGACTCAGAAGTGGTAGCAGAGGGAGCTGACAGTGACCCTCTGTGTAGTGGTTGGTAAAACAAGTCTTAATTTTGATCTGGCAGGGAGTCACCCGGAGAATTCATGTCTGTTACACTTACTGCATCCCTCTGGTAAGCTTTCCTTAACATAAAAATCATCAACCCACTACCCCATTCGTTCCAGTTCTTAATCTGTGACTTTTTGTGTGTTTTAGCCATTGTAGGCTCTTTTCTATAATTTCAGAATCTCGATGGTGCTAATTTTCCTTTTTAGCCTGAGCACCAATAACGAACACCCACATCCTTTCCTAACAACAATATTAGGTTACAATAGTAGTGTTTACTGATAGTTTCTCAAGTTCCTCTTACTCACTGGCCAACGACGTAGCCATATAATCATTTTACAGATAACACCTGACCAGGGTTTCTATTATCCGCCTTATCACACTTGTCTGGTTTGAGTGTTTTCCCCAGAACTTCTTAGAAATCCAACATTCATTTTGGAATTTCTTCCACCTACGGACCAACTTATTTTATAACTCCTGCCTTGGCGCCTGTTCAAGTATGTGTCATAAAGGCAGTAAGTTAGGGCTGGATACGTAGTCTTTTCCCGAACTGTTTTTGAAAAGCACTGAGGGAGGGAGTAATCCCATCTGTCATGCAAACTTTGTTTACCAGAGGGTCAGTCCTGTAGGAAAACACTTCCCTTACAACTGAAGGTGAACGCCCACACAACAGTCCGCCCAAACTTCCCAGGGCCTCAGTTCATTGTCATGGTGACGACTTACGTTAAGGATCTCTGTGGGGGTGGGAGTCTTTGGAATATGCAGAAAGGCTCCTGGCTTTGTATAGGTGGCCTCCAGCGGTTGGGACTTTTCTGCAATGAAGATCTGGTCGGCGATGGTAGAGAGAACCAATCTTGGGTTGGGATGTTTCTGCCTCCCCCGAAGGAGGTCTGAAACTTTTTGAAGGAGAGGGTCAAGTGTTGGTTGGTCCCTTTCTTTTTGGTACTGGGAAGGGGATGCTTAAGTGGGTGCAGCAGCTTTTTACAACGAGAAGAAGAGGCATTTTACTGGTATATTTGAAGGGGGCAGAGGTGATGATCCCCAACTGGGGAGACAGAAACAGAATCTCCAGGCACCACTGTGGTTACATTCAGTGAGGCCTGCTCCTGATGCTAATTACGCAAGCCCAGCTCTGGACAAATGTGCCCCAGGGACCAAAGGAACTCCCTAGTTCTTCTTTACTACTTATGCCAGAGGTCTGTCAGCACCCCAGAGATAACTGGAACAGGCCCAATTCTCCTGTCTCTGTTTCCCTAATTACTGGTTCTTTAGGACCGTGGCTCTGCATGAGCCAGACCTGGGGGTGCTGTTGACCAACCAAGTTTTATCTATTTAGGACAGAGACTCATCTCTTTTTATCTTGATTGATAGCCCTGTAAGTTCAACTCCTGTATTTCTTCCTGGAGACTGAAACTCAAGCTGTTAGAGACCCCGTGCCTCAGACTGTGCCTGGGAAAGAGAAGGTATGCGATGTTCATTGAACAGATGAAGTGAAATGTAGTTCTGGTTATGGAAACATTATGAGGTGGGAGAGCATATGGTCCAATCCTCTTCTGATACAGGAAAAGACAGATGCTCAGAGAAATTAGGCAACTTGCCTAGAGCCACACAGCTGAGTGAGTGGGTTCCTGTGTCTGCAAGACCTGTGGGAACTCCCCCTACACTGAGCCACTTCCTGAAGTTGCTAGATATACAGAGTGACATTGGAGCTATGACTACACAGCCCGGGGCCTGGCCAAGTAAATAAATGAGGCCGTGCTGGAAAGGAAAGTACTGGAAAGGGGGCCCTCTGAGTCCTTAGAGTTGTTCACAGTCTTGTGAGGCTGGTACAGAGCAACGGCTTTGACTGGCCAGTCTTCCTCAGCTTCACAGCTGCATTGGGACACATCAGAGCCTTGGCCCCATGTTGGGGTGAGTGACCTGCCTCTTGCCTAGGAGTTCTCAAAAGCGATCAGAATACTCAAGTATCGATGTAAGTGGGTAAAAAACAACCTGCGTTTTCTCACTGAAACTCCGAGTCAGTCCTGAGATGGGAAGATGACAGATGGACATTGTTGGAGACAGCTAGTTCCCCCCTCCAGTTCTGCCTCAGTCTCACTTCCCCCTGAAGTCTGCGGGATGATCAGGAGGTTTTGGTGAGACCCCACCACCGGCCTCAGTGCGCCATCAGTGAATCCTCGGGTGGAGTCGTGATCTCTTCGCTCCGCACCTAGAATGATCTCTCACTCTTGCCCATCTCTGTTCAGAGCGTCCACGTGCACACTTGTCTCATCTTCAGATCCCCAACCCTATGTGAATCACTCCTGCATTAGAGTATTTAACCTAGGAAAAGCCTTTCCTTCTCGAAAGAAAGGTTTGCTTGTCCCTTCTGTACAGTCACAGGGCCGGGCTGAGGTCTAGGATCTGATAACAACGTGCAGGAACCACGGGTTCCTTTAAGAACTCCACCTTGGGGGCACCTGGGTGGCTCAGTGGGTTAAAGCCTCTGCCTTCAGCTCAGGTCATGATCCCAGGGTCCTGGGATCGAACCCCACATTGGGCTCTCTGCTGAGCAGGGAACCTTGCTTTCCTCTCTCTCTCTGCCTGCCTCTCTGCCTACTTGTGATCTCTGTCTGTCAAATAAATAAATAAAATCTTTAAAAAAAAAAAAAGAACTCCACCTTGGTGGGAGGGCGGGGTGTGGGGGAAGGGAGACAATACCACAGTCCCACAGTCTGGAAGCTACTCTGGAAGCTACTGTTGCCTGTTGCTTCTCCTTTATAGCTGCTTAGCTGTTGGAGAAGCACAACTGTTGGACAAATGGCAGCTGAGTTGGGAAGGGAGATGGGTAACCAGGTGGCTCCACTCTCCTTGCAGTCGTGCCCAGAGCTGCAGTAGTGATGGGGTGAGCTCAGAGGCAAGGACTGAGATATGGTGCAACTGACCTAGGCCCACAAACTTGGACACGTTACTTAATGCTAATTTCCTATTTTTCGAGAGCTGGGTGCAGGGTAGAGGGAGAGGGAAAGAGAATCTTCAGTAAGCTCCACACCCTGCATGAAGCCCTTTGTGAGGCTCAGTCTCATGACCCTGAGATCCTGACCTGAGCTGAAACCAAGAGTCGGACGCTTAACAGACTGGGTCACCCAGGTGCCCCAGTCCTAATGTCCTTTGTGTCCAAAGCCAAAATAATAGCAGCACCCACGTCATTGGGGACCTTATGTCTTAATTGAGATCATGACATAAAGCATCTAGTCCATAGTATGTGCTCAGTAGCTCCTGGTATCAAAAATCTTGTCCTGTAAAGAATATGCTAGAACTTGCCCCTAACTCTTCGCTAGGGCTGCCATAACAAAGGACCACACACTAGATGGCTTAAAATAACAGAAAATTCTTGCCCCACCATTCTGGAGGCTGGATGTCTGGGATCAAGGTGTTGTAGGTTGATTCCTTCTGAGGGTTAGGACTCCAACATCTTTTGGGGAAGGATGCAATTCAACCCGTAACACTTTCCTTACACCCAAGTCATTTGACCTTGTTGCTGTTCAGATACCCGATATCCTGGCTCCTTCAGTCTCCAGAATCAGCTGTTATATTTTTTGTTTGTTTGCTTCTGAGGCACCTGCAAAAAATATGAATTAAGGAATACCAGGGAGTTGTTCAATTTTCTTTTTTTTTCTCTTGTGCTTTAGAAAGTTTGGATTCAACTAATAGTGATGAGTCTTTAAGTCCAATTATATCTCAAGGCTTTGGGAGCAGGAAGTGGCAGTGGCTTTAGGAGGAAGGGATTATGAAGAATAATAAAATACGTCCCCTAACCTGGGAAACTTATGTTCCAGTTTTGTTCTTTAGTTTCCCACCAATAAAATCAAAACGATACCAAAAAAAAGTTTGGATTCTTTATTTCTGTGAAGGCACTGGGTTCCCAGCAACCTAGTAGTAGATCATATTGTCTGTGCTAGAGTGTGATAAACAGCTGGAAAAGACAGAGAAAAATAAAAAATGTATCAGATGATAGAGAGAAATTGATACAATAGCAGCCTACCCAAGGGCCTAATTTATTCAGGCACTTTTGTGTCTCTTTTATTTTGAAGATAGAATGCAAAATAATGACCTCTATCAGGATGCTGCATTACAGCTAACCTGCTGGGGCATTTTTCCTTCTTTTTTTTTTTTTTTTTTTAACTTTTTGTTTTGAAATAATTATAAATCCAGAGGAAGTTGCAAAGTTAGTACAGAGAGATTCCCTATGGCACTACCCACTTTCCCCCAGCGGCTACTCATTGTTAAAGTATCACCTAGAGCTTTTTAAATGATGGTTGTCCTGGGAAGCAATAATATACCAGGATTATTTGCTGGAAAATCTGAGCTGACTCACCCGTCCAAACACTGCCTTTAAAGGAACCCGGAACCACGGTGCCCTTGGCACCTTCCACAGTCTCCAGACCCAGACATGTGGCTCTGAGCTCAGCCAGTTTCCGGATCTAGTTTACCTGGCTCTTTTCCAGGAGGGATTTCCTCCAGCCAGTGCGGGAGGCTGCTGCAGCCTGTGTGGACGAGAGAGAAGGGAAAATTTCAAGGTGGGGGACAGTGTCAGCCTTCGCCTTGATGAGACTCAGGAGTTGGGATCGGGAGGCTAGTGTGTATTCTTGGTTTCATTCCCCTCATTTTCAGGGGTGACCACCTGGGGAAAGATGGTCCGGGGGATTCAGAGAAATGGGTGCTGCCACCCAGGTGTCAGAAGAAGTAAGTGAGATGAAAACTAGCGAGCGTGGCCACTTCTCCAAGCTCAGACAGGTGTCAGGGCATCTAACGGAGGACAACCAGTTCCTGCCTGGCTTGAAAACAGGAGTTCCCTGGGGTGGGGATGGGAGAGACAAGGGAGCTGGGAGGATGGCGAGCATCCTAATTTTAGCAAAAGCCCATTTAGTTATTCTGTTACCATTTTTCTAATTATGAAGATAAGGTTTCTCAGGAGTTAGAAAATACAGAAAGATACAAAAAAGTAAACCCACCTGTAACCCTACCACCCAATAGTTAAAACAAAAGCAACAACAAACTTAGTATCTTTCTTGCATGGAATATGCATGTTTTAAGAAAACTGTTAATAAATTTCAACTGTTTTGGGGCATCTGGGTGGCTCAGAGGGTTAAGGGTCTGCCTTCGGCTCAGGTCATGATCCCAGGGTCCTGGGGTCAAGCCCTTAGTCAGGCTCCCCGCTCAGCAGGGGGTCTGCTTGTCTTTCTCACTCTGCCCCTCCCCCTGCTCATGCTTGCTCTCTCTCTCTCTCTCTCTCTCTCTACCTCTCTGTGTCAAATGAATAAATAAAATCTTTAAACACAAAACAAATTTCAACCATTTGGCTTGAGAGAGAAGTTAAGGAGGTTTTCCTTCCTGGAATTTGATTTGCTGCATTGAAGCATCCACCCCGTGTTCTACTGGAACTTTTGGAACCCGCACAGAATAGCACCTTCTATCTCCTCCAATCCTTAATGGCCCATCGACTGCTCTAAGCTAGGTATTGGGAGCAATGGAAATGGAGCCCTTTTCTCAAGCAGGAGCTGGGGAACAGACGACACACCCAGAGGCACAGAGATCACAACAGAGAGCTTTGGAAAGAGAAGGCAGGTGGCTGTGCCCGTGGGCCAGGGCTGCCGGAGCAAAGTGCCCCAAGGTGGTGACATTTATTGTCTGTCAGTGCTGGAGGCTGTGAGTCCAAGACCAAGATGTCGGCCATGTTACCTCCTCCAGAGGTCTGTGGGATAATCTGTTCGGGCTCCCTCCCATGCTCCGCTGGCTGCCAGTGGGTTGCTGGCAGGCTAGGTGCTCGTTGGCTTGTGGAAATATCACTCGGACTTCTGCTTTTATCTTTACATGTTGTTCTCTCGGTGCGGGTGTGTCCTCATGTCCAAATTTCCCCTTTTCATGTGGACATGGGTACATTGCATGAGAGCTCCCCCATGACCTCACTGGAACTTCATTACCTCTGTGAAGACCCTCTTTCCAAATAAGGTCACATTTCTGAGATACTAGGGGTTAGGACCCCAGCGGGTCTTTTGGGGGAAGACACAGTTCAACTCACAACGGGAGGCAACCATGACCGGGGACGAGCGAGCCGGTGTGGGTGCCGAGGGAGTCCCGGGCACCCTGGGAAGTTGTGAGTCAGTGATCATGGAGATCCACTGGGCGAAGAGCGCAAAGAGGCAGACCAGATGTGAAAGCAGGACCCGAAGCTCAAAGCTCGAAGGGCCTCGATTCTCTCTGGGGAGCACGAAAGCTTTCAGCCTGGGAGGGCCGTGGTCAAACGTGTCACAGGGCAGCCTTGTGGAAGGCGGGCTGGGAGGCCCGAGGAGGGGGCAGGTGGTGCTTTGCTCTCATCCGGGCACAGTGAGGCGGGCAGTGTTGCGAGTTTTGAAGGTAGTTGCCTTCTCTCCACGCGGCCGTCCGTGCTCCAGGTTAAATGTGCCCAGGGCCTTGATTTAGGCAGAGCATAATCCGTGCCAGGCCAACCTGGCCAGGGCCAGCCCCATCCTTCCTTCCCTTCCGGCCAACTCCCCTTGTCTGCTCTGCCCCCACCAGCCAGGAGCTGGGGAAGCCCAGCACCCAGCCTGCTGCTTCCCGACTCTGGGAGTCTACACAGCCCTCCGCCGCAAGCTTTGTCCCCTGTCTGTATCCCCGGCAAGCCCTCGGGCTATATGCAAGAGGCGGTTCACCAGTCTGTGTTCCCTCCTCTGAGAAGCCCCTGACTTCCCCAGGTGACTTTCCAGCCGGTGGGAGTAGCCCTTACGACATGGGACTGGACTGGTCCGCTCACGAGGCGGCTTTCCTCCCGCTCACGGTTCTCAGCCTGGCTGTTCTTCAACGTCCCCTGGAGAGCTCAGTAAGTAAATAAATAAGCAAATACGCCTGCTACCAGGGCCCCATCTACATAGCTTCTGGTCCCAAGGATTTGGGTTAGGGCCCTGTAATTTTTTTGTTCCTGTTTTTTAAAGTTTTAATTTATTTGTTCAAGTAGTCTCTACACCCAACGTAGGCCTTGAACCCACCACCCTGAGATCAAGTCTCATGCCCCTCCCACCAAGCCATCCAGGTGCCCCTGGGGCCTGTGTTTTTTGAAAAGCTCCCCGAGGGGATGCTACTGAGCTGCCAGGACCAAGGACCCCGCGCACCAGATGCCTTGCTCGCTGGGCTCACAGCGGGCGGCTCTGGCTCAGTCGTTGGGACATGAGGGCTGAGAATCTTCATCTCAAACCTGCTCTCAGAACCTCCCAAGAGCTATTGGTCCAGGGGTCCTGCTTTAAGGACCACCGTGACCTGTTCGACTCCAGGAGGCCTCAGAATCTGCAGAGGGGGTTGTTAGAAATGCAGATTCCTGGGCCCCGGGGCGGGGCCACAGAACAGAGGGTGACACGGTCCCAAGATGATCCTTGCACATGTCAAGGTTTCCAAAGCTGTACCACAGACAGTGAATTCCTGTCTCAGGAGCCATGACATGTCACATACATGTGGGCTGCGCCCAGCCCAACCCGACACTTGGTAAAACACTAAGTACATATTTGTAAAAGGGATGAATGCCCATAAGCACATTGAATGTTTGTTCCCGTCATCCCAGTGGTTTACTTATTGGTGTCTGAAGCATGGCTGTATGTAGTTGACTCGGGCAGAACAACGGGTCCTGCACCAAAGACCCAGCTGTGGGCCCAGGCGGGGCCACAGTAACAGTAGTACTCCCCGACCCTTGAACCAAGATCCCGGGCGTCTGTTCTGGGCCAGACCAACACGTAGGCCCGGGGCATAAAATGCCGAGTAAGACTCAGTCCCCAACACGGCGGAACTGACCACCCAGGAATCCTGAAACATTCCCTCCTTTCTTGTTATCACTGATCAGGCCCAGTGTTAGCCCCAGTGACAGCGGGAGGAGCTTCTGTATGTGAGCCACTATCTGGGAGGTCAAACCCAGGCCTACCTCCAGGGCTCAGCGGTGCACAGTGATCGCCAATGAGGGTCTATACTCAAGAGGCCAGGAGAGCAACTGGGCCACAATGGCGTGGGTGGCGGGTGGTCTGGCCACCATCCAGTGTCAGGAACAGAACTTCCTTTCTCAGAATGGGGGCTGACACGAGCAAAGCAAGGGAATTTCAGAGGCTGATTCCTGGCCAGCCTGCTGAGATAGAGAGAAAGCGGGAGACCCAATTGCTTGGATTGAAAAGAAGAAAGGCAGGACCACGTCTTGGGGATCAGACAGAAACTCAGTGGGGACCCAGCACGCAAATGAGTTTTCAGAGCCAGACCTGGTGCCCCAGTGAGGAAGGAAGCAAGGAAGCAAGGGGGAAGAGTGGGAAGGAAGGAGGGATCCATTAAGGGCAGCGTTTCCTCAATTTCCTCCAGGCCATACGAACTGAACCAAATATTCTGGCTTGGCTCTATCTGGAAGGGAAGTAGTCCTTTTCTGCATCTGTGGCTGGCTTCATTCTATCTAGAAAGGTCTATGGGAGCTGCAGAGAGAAATTCTGGAGAACCCAGGGAACAAATGAGACTTGGAAATGCAGTCTGGTGAAATGCGAGCACTGGACCAGGAGCTAGAGCTGACAAAGCCCAGGGGGTCAAGGGGCACAGGGCAAGAGCCTTCCTGCCTGCCCCTTCTTTATTTTTGATTGGCCTACTGAGAATACCTCAAACCAATAAAGCATGTAGGACCCAATCCAAGCACTTAACTCCGAATTACTGAGGTGCCAACAGGCCCTAGGCTTATAAATCTGTCTTTTATTATCTGGTTGGCTTAGTCAGATCTCCAAAAGGAACAGTACAGTTTGGGGGTGTACTTTAACAAGCAGACCTTTAGTGTCAGGCTTTGTCCTGGATGAAATTTTCCCTGGCAACGTTCGAGGTCAGACCAGATCACCCAGTCCTGCCCTGATGCCCCGAGTGGGTGGGCTGAGGTTCGACCGTTGAATCTGAATAGACTTTTCACGCAATACAGCGAAATATCCTTGTCTTAATGTACATGCATGTACGCACACACATAGCCTTTTTATAAGAAGCGCAATTATAAAGATTTTCTGCTTGCTTGATCCTTTATTGCCGCTGTTTTCAACTGTTGTTGTTCTTCACACCACTCCTGAGTGCGTAATTGGGAGGTCGTATTTTCCCATTTCTTTGAAAGAGTTTTTTTATTGCTGGTTATGAGTATCCACTTTCTCTTCAATTTACTTGTTTTTCCATAGAAATGCCATTTAAGGATATTCAAATGGCGTAAAAGGCGACTGTAAGTAATTGTTTAGAAGTGTCTGCTACCAAGGGCGCCTGGGTGGCTCAGGGGGTTAAGCCGCTGCCTTCAGCTCAGGTCAGGATCCCAGGGTCCTGGGATCGAGTCCTACAACGGGCTCTCTGCTCAGCAGGGAGCCTGCTTCCTCCTCTCTCTCTCTCTCTCTCTCTCTCTCTGCCTACTTGTGATCTCTCTCTGTCAAATAAATAAATAAAGTCTTAAAAAAAAATGCTACCAAGCCCCAGAAAATAATGAATAATCTGGTTATTAATAATCAATAATTTAATTATCACATAAGAATGTAAGAACTCAAAACAAAGGCTTAATGCTGTTTCTGGAAATCAGTGGAACCACGAGAGAGGATTATTTCAGTCACGACACTAATCATTTTCCCAACTAGAACTCTCTGAGTGAGAGATTCTCAGCTTGTGTTGTGGCATTTCAACAACTCAGCAGGGTCTGCAGGAATCTAGAGTGATGGTGGAACATGACAAGAAGGAATTCTGACAAAAAGAAAAAACAAATCTGGGAGTCATTCACTCAGAGTGGGGTCCAAAACCCATATAGTGCCCTGCTCAGAAGTCCACGCCACAATTAGCTTCTTACAATAAAAACACGACATCGTTGCTTGAATCCCCAGGGTTTCATTTTCCCTGTTATTTGTCAGTCTGATTCATCTCAGTGTTTATTTGCCCCCGACGCAAATTCCAGAATCATTTTGTCACTGATTTCATCTCTGAGCTGTAAAAAAGCACCAAAGCTCTCATTCGATTACGCTTCAGAAAACCACTTTCACAATTACAAAAGTTTAAAAACTCAATTTAAAAAGACACTGGACTGGGGCGCCTGGGTGGCTCAGTGGTTGGGCCTCTGCCTTCGGCTCGGGTCGTGGTCCCGGGGTCCTGGGATCGAGCCCCGCATCGGGCTCTCTGCTCAGCGGGGGGCCTGCTTCCTCCTCTCTCTCTGCCTGCCTCTCTGCCCACTTGTGCTCTCTGTCTGTCAAGTAAATGGGGTCTTTAAGAAAAAAATAAAAATAAAAAAATAAAAAGACACTGGACTGAAACTTCTACATCCAGAGAAGAGTAGTTGCTTTCAGGGTTGTCCTCACTTGGTGTCACTGTTGAGAAAGTTCTGGAAACTTCTCAGAACCCACGGTCGATTCTTCGAATACTCCCGTGAGGTATCAAATCTTTTTCCCTTTGTTCAGAGCTTTACTTTCCAGAAACAACATCGAGTTTATTTTTTCTTTTAGCAATGCAGGTGGTCTGTCTGGGTCATACTATTTGCGTCTAAAATCCCATTTGTATTCCTGGGGTGGATTTTCTTGTGTGGTTTGTAAATTATTTCTGAAAGCAATCCTGGAAGAATTTCTTTTTTATTTTATTTTATTTTATTTATTTATTTGATAGAGAGAGATCACAAGTAGGCAGAGAGGCAGGCAGAGAGAGGGGGAAGAAGCAGGCTCCCTGCTGAGCAGAGAGCCCCATGCGGGGCTCGATCCCAGGACCCCGAGATCATGACCTGAGCCGAAGGCAGAGGCTTTAACCCACTGAGCCACCCAGGCGCCCCCCTGGAAGAATTTCAAGGTGTTGTAGGCAAAGTTAAGATCCAAGGCAAGAAGCACATCCTTCCAAAGTGGAAGTTTAGAGTGACATTAATCTGGCAAGAAATCACGATGCATTCTTAAAATGAATTAGTGTGAATGTACGGCCATGGCTCTAACACATGTACTTGGGAAGGTGGAAATGCTTTAGGGAAAGATAAAGACAACTTTAAAATGTTTTGCTTTTAAAAGTGAATGTCTTATTTTTGCTTAGGAAGCTAGCTCTGCTATTTTGCAGAAACTCACAGAGGGCTGAGAACAGAAACAGGGAGCGTAACACATGCCTTGTGGTGACTAGGGGAAGGGCGAACCCACTTTATGGTTCTGAAACGATGGTCTCCTTCCTCTCCGTCATTTACACTTACAAAAGCAGTCATGCTCATAACCCCCGTTGAGCTTGGCATTTTAGGTAGTCCAGATCCCAAATACCACTTACAATGACTTGCACCGATATGTGGCTTTAATAGTTTTTTATAGGACTTTCTTGCATGATCCTCCTGAGAGGTGGGCAGAGCAGGGAGCATCTCTCTTTTAAAGATGGGGATATTGAGGCACCGAGGATAGAGTGCTCGGCACAAAACTAACTGCAGGACTAGTTAGCAGCTGATCCACATTTCAGACTTTGCTTCTAATTGACTCCAGAGCCAAGGTCTTTCGTGGCCACATGCTCCCAGAGTTGAATGAACACCAGCGCAGCACTCTGCATACCAAACCTGGCGATTAAAAATGAATGCATGAGGCCTACTTAAAACATAACTTACTATGAAATAATTTAGGCAGACTTAAAATGTAGATATTAGTACAATGCTATCTGTGGATATACTGTACAGCTGAATGATGAAACTATTCAGGCTAGAATTTAAGTCTCTTTTACAGCCCTTCCCTACCCCATCCCTCTGCTTCCCGAAGACTAGCCCCTCTGTTGAGGGGGCATTTGAAGTGTACTTTGTACTTGAAGACAATTTGCTCGGGGCTTGGAGAATTAATGGAAAGGTGTAATGGGTCATCTCTGACACTTGAACCGTGCTCACTTGCCTCCTTGGGAACTGACTGGGAGTGGGGACAGGGTGGGGGGTGGTGGGGGGAGGGGGCTTGAGACCTTGGACTGAGCCATTACTCATCTGTTGCACTGCAGGGTGAGTTAGCACTGCTCTGTGTTGACCAGGGAAGAGATCAAAGCGAAGAGGGAAATTTTGCCTCCCCAAGCACCAAATTGGAGGTTCTCCCAAGCCCCCCAGTTTCATTCCTTCCCAAAAAGGCCTGGAGCAGAGTCAGATAAGAGGACAGGAAACCTCACTTGTCACTTCTAAAGATTTTTTTATTTATTTTTTTTATTTTACAGACAGAGATCACAAGTAGGCAGAGAGGCAGGCAGAGAGAGAGGTAGGGAAGCAGGCTCCCTGCCGAGCAGAGAGCCCGATGCGGGGCTCGATCTGAGGACCCTGGGATCACGACCTGAGCCAAAGGCAGAGGCTTTAACCCACTGAGCCACCCAGGTGCCTCTCACTTGTCACCTCTTATTCCCTTTCTCACTCTGGTGTCCCTGCTCCACCTGCCCCATGGGGGACCAGAGTGCCCCAGCTGCCCAGCCCTCCATGCCTGTCCGCCCAGAGGAGGCTCTGTCCCCATGAACTAATGTTTTTTTCCTCCACTGGACATTACCGCCTCTCATTCCTGCTGTGTCCTTCAAAGCGATAATTTTGTAAATTAAGCTGTGGTAAAGGGAGAAGATTAGGGACACACCATAAAAGGGCTGTTTGTACATCAGAACAGTAGTTCTGGCCATCCCTGTCTTGCAGGAACGTTTTCACAGGAGGAAATTTCCCAGCCTGGTTTGGAGAAAATACCTTTAGCGTAGAGGGTGGGGTGGGAGAGATCTTCAGAGGCAAACAGTGCCTTAAGATCTCAGTCTATAGGAGAGGGAATATGGCTCAGGATTCACACCCAGAAGGCGCCTCAAATTTGGATCCTTGATGTTCTCCCCAAAGAATGGCCCCAAAGATAACATCACAGTAATAAAATATATTCTTCAAAGCTGCCCATTAGCAGATCACACATGCTGTCTATCTGGCACCTTGGGCTAATTATGATTTGATTCTGAAATCCTGTTTTAGTGTAATTCTATTCTATTCATTTGTTAAATGTGTACATTTAAAGTACTTCATGTTTGCGGGGGCACCTGGATGGCTCAGTTCAATCAGACCCTGTGCTGAATGTGGAGCCTGACGCAGGACTCGATCTCACAACCCTTGATCATGACCTGAACTGAAACCAAGAGTGGACGCTCAACGGACTGTGCCACCCAGGCGGCCCCATTGGGAGGAGCCAGCGATTCCTGATCTTGGGGTCGTAAGTTTGAGCCCCATGTTGAGGGTAGAGATTACTTAAATAAACCTAAGTAAAATAAAATGAAATACTTCATGTTTGTGGAATTTATTTTTCCCAGTGTTTCATTTTGAAAAATTGAGAATCTCCAGAGGACTTGAAAGATAAGGCAATGAATATATATCCTTTGACAAATTCATCGGCTGTTAATATTTTGCTAGTGTCTTTCTCTGTTCCAATCTCCATACACATACTCTGACCCCCCCCATATATACATTCTCCTTCTTACTGCGTCATCAGTTAGTTGCAGAAATCATGGCGCTGCATCCCTAAACACTTCGGGTTTTAACTCCTGAGAAGAAGAACATTTTCCTAATAATAACAATGCTTTTAATCATACCATACCAAAGGTACATATGATCAACAAATGGGAGATTATCCTTAAAAAGTACTTGGAATTCTCTGCTCAGGAGATTTGTCTCTTCCCTTCCCCCCATTTATTTATGTCATATTAAATTAAATTAAATTAAATTAAATTAAATTAAATTAAATTAAACAAGGAGACTATCAGACTGAGGTGACTTTAACATCTTGGTGGCCCAAATAAGCAAACCAAAAATCTACACCTGTAAATGTCTCAAGGTTAGGAAACTGAAACCTGGGGACAACCAACCAATCACAAACAGCCAAGGAGGCTTTCAACTCCAGCCAATCAATAATTTTCTGATTCTGCTTCCCCCGGAGCTCCTGTTGGTGGAGCACTCCCAGCCATCTCCAGTTGGGTGCTCCCTGATTCAAATTGATTTTAGTTAAAATAAACTCAAAAAATTCTTAATTTGCCTCAATTTATCTTTTAACAGTTTTCAATTACTTATTTATATCAATTAATATTGATAACATGATCATGGACTCCTGGTACTCATTCTTTGGGTTGTAATCAAATGTTGCTTTATTTATTTTGTTGCCTACATTTTTCCAGCTTTGGCCATCGTGGGGGCTCCTTCAGTTGCTTTCTGGGCACCTCTGACATACTTTCATCCTTGTGGGCTTCTTTTTAAATATAAGAATAAGTTTAATCCTTTAAACAAGGATGTCACTTTGTACATACAAAGTGTGAAATCTGAAAAATAGAATACTTCATTTATTTATTTATTTTTATAAGGTATAGTTAACTTGGGGCGCCTGGATGGTCTTGATCACAGGGTCCTGAATTCAAGCCCTGCACGGGGCTCCACACCGGGCATGGAGTCTACTCACAAATAAAGAAATTGAATAAAAAAATAAAGTATAGTTGACTTAAAGTGTGGTATGAGTTTGGGTGTACAATATAGTGCACTGACAATTTTGTGGTGTGTTTTTTTTTTCATGTGCTTCAAGAAATTCTTTCATAATTGAGTTTTTATTGGTTCTTCTGAGGATCAGTATGGACATATCAATTTGCACATAATTTTTTGAAAGATTTTATTTATTTATTTATTTATTTATTTGAAAGAGAGAGCACAAGCAGGGGGAGCAGCAGGCAGAGGGAGAAGGAGAAGCAGGCTCCCTGATGAGCAAGGAGTCCAATGCAGGACTCAACTCCAGGACCCTGGGATCATGACCTGAGCCCAAGGCAGCTGTTTACCCGACTGAGTCAGCCAGGTGTGCCTGTACATAATTCTTACTGGACATACCAAAAATCTAAAAAATCGTGTAGTTAGGATGGTTAAGGTTATTCCAGTGACCTTCCAGCTTAAAATGTGAAGGCACATTTTCCTGAACAGCTTTTCTAGTAGGAATATCTTCAAATATTGACATGCGGTTACATTGCTAAGGCCTATTAATTCACAATTGAATGCCCTATACATGACATACTCAGATTTCCAATCTTGCATAACACATTAACAAAGTTACTGGGAAAGCTTGACCACCGTGACCGAGATGTTAGAATGCACGAAATTCTGATGGGGACAGGGGTGGTGGTGTGGGGGGGCAAGATCAAGGAATGCTTTAATTTAGGAAAAAATTCTACCAAAACAACACGGAATATGGTACACCTGGGTGGCTCAGTCAGTTAAGTGTCTGCCTTTGGTTCAGGTCATGATCCCAGGGTCCTGGGATCGAGTCTTGTGTTAGGCTCCCTGCTTAGTGGGGAGCCTGCTTCTCCCTCTCCCTCTGCTTCTCCTCTTGCTTGAGCTCTCTCTCACTTTCTCCTTCTGTCAAATAAATAAGTAAAATCATAAAAAAATTAAGATGAATAAAATAAAATAAAATAAAGTGTTGAAGACGTATTAAATGCATGACTGTCTGTGAATTGCCATGTTGTATGCTTGGTATTAAAAGATGTAAAAACCACACCATCTATGGAATGTTAAGTTGACACCCAAGGTAATTAAAGCCTCCCATACTCAATATCCCACCATGCTCTAGTTACATGAAGACGTAAACAATCAGCAAACGATTTTTACCTTTTTTTTTTTTAAAGATTGTATTTATTTCTGTGAGAGAGAGCACGAGCAGGGGGGAGGGGCAGAGGGAAAGGGAGAAGCAGACTCCCTGCTGAGTAGGGAGCCCAACTTGGGTCAGATGCTTAAAGGACTGAGCCACCTAGGCACCCCTGATTTTTGCCTCTTAAAAAAAAAAAAATTTATACTTAAAAAACAGAATGAGATGGGATTCCCTCCTCCTCCTTTTTTTTTTTTTTTTCTTAGAGAGGGAGAGAAGGAGCAGAGAGAGAGAGAGAGAATCTTAATCAGGCTCCATGCCCAGCACAGAGCCCTACTCGGGGCTTGATCTCATAACCCTGAGAACCTGAGCTGAAATCAAGAGTCAGATGTTTAACTGTCTGAGCTGCCCAGGTGCCCCGGATTTCCCCCTTCTTAAAAATGTTTCTAGAGCTATTAAAAACCTTGTATTTACAAAATAGTTGATAAGGATATTCTTCTGGATGGTATGAGGAGGGAGACAGGACTACAGATGATACGACGTGGGATACGATATTCATCAGACTTGCTGTCATCAGTGGCTGGACTTTCCTTCTTGGTCTCTCCATTTTCCACAGGGAAGTCTTCCTTTCCTCGGCTGGCCACTTCAGCCTGTTTTCCCTTTGCTCTCCATTCCCCTCTTTGTTTGCACTTTTCAGTCTGAAGATTTATCCTTTCCTGCCACATTTTTTGGCTGAGTTTCCACATTTGCAGGAGCATGGTTAGCCAGCAGCCTTACAGATCTCCTCATGGGCTCCTCCTTGGCTGCTTCCTCGGTGGAGCTGACCTTCCCCTTAGGTGTCCAGGCGGTGGGCCGGCTGCACCAAGGGCCTTCTGGAAGCCCGGGCTGCCTGGCAGCTGATGTCCCCCCCACCCACCTAGTTCATGGTGGGTTTTCTGGTTAGGTTTTATTTTGAGCACTTTCTTACTTTCTGGCCCAACAGAAGCTCTGGCTCATCCGGTCCGTTTTCTGCCTGAGTCCTAGAGGCATCCGTTTCTCGGAGGAGCCTTGCTTCCTCTTACTGGAGAATGAGATTAGAAACCAAGATCTGGATTCCAGGTGTGCTCACTGCCACTGGGCTGTGGTTCTCCCTAGACCCTCTCCGAGGATAGAGCAAGGAAACAGATGTGTGTACTAACCCCGTGCCCTCGCACTGCTTTACAAAAGTTCCTATACATTATCATCTGCGTGGACATTAAGCTAATCCAGTGCCACACGGATCATTCTAGCCTCCTCGCCTTGCTTATCTGTAACCTCCATTCCAACTGTGACGAACCCGGCTCCCGCCATCTGCCACCTACTTAACTGTTCACTCACTGAAACAAAATTCTAGGGTTCGGGTCTGTTTCTGCCATTTTTCCTTCTGAGGCTTTCGTCGTCCCAGATGTGGCCAGTGGGGTTCCTCCAAGCTGTGTCCTTTCACACACCTCCATCTTTGAGCACTTTGAGCATCGCTTTTGGCCCAGGAAGATAGTCTAGATTCACCCGTGCTTTGTCTCAGGCAGAAACTCAGGTAGATCTTCAAGGTTCCCAAATTCCTTTCGGTAGGGAAGTTATGGTTTATTTTAGAGATTACAGATTGTGATATTTAGAGAACAAGATCAATGTGTTTAGTTTGCTAATTACCATGGGGTTGTTTTCTGTTTTGTCTCACTTTCCTTCACAGCCCCTTCAGTGGACAGAACTCTACATGCCGTGATACTTGCAATTCAGACTCAAATCCAACAATATAGAATTTTCTTTCATTTTCCTTTATCCCATATTTCTGTGTTCCTTCTTCCACAGTGAGAGCCCTATACCCTCTCAGATATGAGAATATCAGAATTTGCTCTATCCTACAGCATATGCATATCCTGCCTTATAAAATAAACCCAAGCCTTAAAAAATGGAACTGGCTCAAGTTTCCTTCAGTCTCTTACAAGCGCTGCTGGAGATCCTTCTCATACAGCACGGGGGAGGCCAACCTGATTCCATCTACATGTGGGGCGGGCCCAGATCTACCTGGAAAGAGAAAATAAAGCATAAGCTAGCAAGTGTCAGAGAAACCATTGTCCCTAGATTCTGGAGTCTCTTGATACTATCATGCCATCTTTATTCACGATACATTTATATATTTTCTTCAGTTCATCTGGCTTAAATTCCAGCTTAAAGGGAAAAAGGCAGCCCTGTCTTTGCCAGGGCCTCTTTGGTTCTGAATTTAAATTCTACCACTCATGTTCTATCCAGAGACTCTGGACAGAGACACAGGGGCGGCCTCTGTGTCAGACCAGCCGTGTGGGATGAGACATGGCACTGGCTGACCCTTAAGAACCTCGAAGCTGCTGACACGTGAGGATTAGGAAGCACCTCGGCGAAGTTTAATACCATGGGACCACTGAGGCTCACTGGAGAATTTACCAGAAACCGTTTAGCATGGGGGATGAGCAAGATTATGAAGGGTTTGGGAAAATCCATAGAAAGAAAGGATAGTGGTCTCATGGGACTGAAAAGGAGGCCATCAGAATACATTTGGGTTTTTTTTTTTTTTGGTCTTTCTTTTTCCCCTTCCTTCCTTCCTTCTTTCATGGACTTCTTGTGCAGATTTGAGTTCATTGAATTAGGCGTGATATTATGCATGAATTATGCAAAGCAACTTTTGTTTCTTTTTCCCATTCTTGCCACACAGCCACCTGAGTGAGCTTTTGTAACACCAGTCAGATCCCAGATCTCACATCACACCTTCACTCTCAACCCACCAGTGGATTCCTTTCACACTTGGAATAAAATGCAAAATCCCTGCCACTGCCAGGGAGGCCCTGAGGACCCCCGCCCCTGGTCACCTCAAAATTTGCCTCTGACTTGCCAGGACGTTCCAACTCCAGGGTCATAGCCCTCGTCGTTCCCTCTGCCTGGAACACATTTCCTGAATGTTACAGTTCATGCCCCCTCTTCAGTCAGATATGCCCATGGCCGCCCCATCCCTGCTCTGGTGTTTGATTCTTCGCCCTTACCGCTCCCCAACACTGTGTCAGTCGACGGTTGATTGTCTCTATTCTACACCCAGATGTAAGCAACATGAGTGCTACCCTTTAGAATAATTCCTCATGTCGTCATCAGCTCCTAGAACAGTGCCTGGCACCCATGACAGGCTCCATCCCTATGACATGAAGCCCTCCTGGCATTTTCCCTTCCCTGGATTCATGCCCGTTTGAATGAGGCTGCTCTACGTTCTTACAAATAAGCTTATAAAATGCTTAACATTGAATTTGTTCCATCTGTGTGGATTTCTTTAAGGAAGATACCCGTGATTTTGGGAAAATCTCATCTCTGCCTACGTGTGGACAGAGCAGAGTGTCACTCACCAAGGGGCAAAGCGTAGGACTCGGGCTTCACAGGGGATAGCTAATTCACTGAGAGTTTGTTTTATAGGGAGAGAGGGAAAGAGAATTCAAATGGCGGAGGGGGTGGTTAGTGCCAATGAGAGCTCTTTTTTAAATAGGTGTGGTTACTGATGGCAGCCTGGGTTCTGGAAAGGAAGCAAGAGGAAGGGGCCTCTTATTCAGAGCCTAATGGGAAGAGGGATGCTGCAGGGGCACAGAACAGGCAGAGAAGAGAGGTGCTCACAACACTTTCATGGAGAAAGGTGCATCGAGCTGCCCTGCTCCTGCGCAGTTCATGGCCTCAGTCTTCTGAGTTACACTGGAATTAAAACCACAGCCACTGGGCAAAAAGCCTCAGGTCTGCATTTTCCTATCATAGCAGATTTTCTTTCATCCTGAGTCTCTATCTCTTAGGCTGGAAATCTGGGGTAACTAATATGTTAATTTGGACTAGATGTAGGGATAATGTGTTGCATTCAATATACTTAATTTTTAGATGAAATCAAACTTTACTGTTTTGAGGACATTTTTGAGGTTATTGGAACAACTCTCAACCCAAGTATCATAAATCTACTACTAATTATCACTGGGTATCATTCTAAATGATATCTCAAAGCAAAACAACCATTCCAATGTGCTAATTATGATCTGGGGGTGCTAATGGCCATCCTGGATTAGGCCTGTTGTCCCAACCTATCTATTTATTTATTTACTTATTTATTTATTTTTTAAAAGATTTTATTTATTTGGCAGAAAGAGATCACAAGTAGGCAGAGAGGCAGGAAGCAGGCTCCCCGTCTAGCAGAGAGCCTGATGCGGAGCTCGATCCCAGAACCCCAAGATCATGACCTGAGCGGAAGGCAGAGGCTTAACCCACTGAGCCACCCAGGCGCCCCCAACCTATTTATTAACCGTGCCCCCGCCACCCTTGGGTCCCCAAGTGTCCCTGTTTAAGATTATGTTTCTGCGGTGCCTTGCGCCCTCCAGTGGCAAAATAGCCACAGTGGGGAAAGTGGAGAAAAGTAGGCTTTCATAAAATAGGTTCAGGAATAGATTTGTATCCATATCAGGGTGTAAAATTGGGACTGAAAAAAAAAAAAGATATCTAGTGTTCTAATAATCTCATAGAAATAATTAGAGGGTTATTCAATTCAGAGGTGTGAAACAAGATGGGAACCTCACAGACGATGGGGGTTTTTGTTTGTTATTTGTACTTACTGGCAAAATTTAAACTATGGCCCAAACCCAGGAAATCCATGAAAAATGAACACGCAAGCACTGTTGCTAGTGGTATGACCTTTCAGGAAGGTACTTTGGCGGTAGGTTTCGAAACGTGATGTGTTAATATTGTTTGACCTGGGATTTCTATCACTGGCAGTATTTGAAGGATGTATGAAGAGTCAAAGATGTATTTGGGGGAATAATCCTAGTTTAAAAATTTTTAAGAAATAGAGTTTATTTATTTATTATCTATTTATTTACTTGTCAGAGAGAGAGAGAGCACAAGCAGTGGGAGGAGTAGGCAGAGGGAGAGGGAGAAGCAGGCTCCCTGCTGAGCTCCATCCCAGGACCCCAGCATCATGACCTGAGCCAAAGGTGGACATAAAACCCCTGAGCCACCCAGGTGCCCCAAAGATAAAAATTTGAAAACAACCAATGCTTCCCCCAAAACATCCAATTAAATAACTATGGTTCATACATGCAATGGAATATCACAAATCCCTACTTGTCAATTAACAAATTGTTGAGAGAAAAGATTATGGCACAGGATAAGTATTATAATTCCATTTATTAAAAATGTATGTCTGGACATACATACACACGAACACACGCACATACATACACACAGGAAGATGCCTGAAAGGATGAATCTTAGGTGCTCCTGGCTGACGCGATCGGCATTTGACTCTTTGATCTGGGGGTTGTGAGTTCGAGTCCCACACTGGGGTTGTACAGATGACTAAAAATTAAAATAAAATTTTTAAAAAAGGATGAATACTAGAACTTCCACAGTGGCTATCTCTACATGCTTAAATTATGGGTGATTTTTACATTTTTGGGTATTTTTCTGTATTTTTTGAAATATATGAACAGTCTCAAAAATACTGTGCTGTATAAAATAAGCCAGATGTGTTTCCATTTGTATGAACTATAAAAGTGGTGAAGCATCTATATTAACAGTCAACATACCAGTGGTCATGGGGGGCCCCCAGTTGGGGATTAATTTCAAAGGGTTGTGTGGGAATTTGGGGGGTGATGGAAATCTCTATCTTGATGGGACGGTGGCCACACAGGTGTGTGTATATATTGAGTCATAGAACCTTACACTGGAGGGGGATCCATTTAACAACACAGTAAGGCAAAGCTCTTCACCGACACATTGGGTCTCTGTGGCTCGTGGAGACAGTGTGATTCACTTGGAATCCCTAAACTCAGGGTGGGTGTCTGGGGCAAGGCTGGCCCCAGGTACACTGGGGAAATCAGTGGGATTTGCACTTTCCTCCCCCTGGAATCTTGTCCACCCCCCTCAGCCTCATCCCACGGGACCTGAGGCAACACCGTACCTCAACCCTCCTCATTGAAAAAAGGTCCTAAGAGTTTTCATTCAGAGAAATTTGAACGTTATTATAACCAGTGTTACATTTTATGCTGCCGGGGGGGTAGTATAATTCTATCTTAATTACAGTCTAAGTCTGAGGCCAGTGAAAGGAAACCTAATGAAAGACAATGAGGAGAAGCATCTGAGTCTCTGGAAGAGCTCTCAGAGAGAACCCATGACATGCCTACTCGAGGCCCACTACCTGTCATGCTTAGAGCCACAAAGGGCCTTAGAAATCACCTGGTATATCCACTCATTCATTCGTAACACTAGTCACTGAATGCTTCCAGAGTTCCCTGTGCTAAGTCCTCAGAGCACAGAGGCGCACAGAACAACAGGTCTCCATCTTCACGGAGCTGACTGTCTTACAGGAGAGTCCAAGATGGCGCACAGATGGAGTCCAAGATGGATGCCATCACCAGCGCTGGGGGCCAGCATCATTGGAAGGCATGGTGGCAGACCATGGGACTTCTGTCAACACCGTGCTTCAGGCACCACTGCCAGCAATTGGGGCTGGCACAAATAAGGTTCATCTAGTCCATGCTACATTTTATAGATGCAGAAACTGAAAGCAGGAAAAGGAAAGTGATTTTCCTATTATTTTAGAGCTAGGCCACTCCAAGGAATTTGTGCAGGGATGTGTTAGATAAAATCAGTTGTTCTAGGAGAAGATTGTGTGTTCAGATAGTTATCTGTGTAACCGTGTGACTTCCAAGATCTCCATTACCTTCTTGTTTTGGACCCAAGGTACACCATTAAAAAAAAGAGAGAATAAACATTTCACAACGAATTCATAGTGAACTCAATTTTGTAGCATCTGAAATGCAATTTCTTGGAAGAGACTTGGGAGACAGGTTTAAAAAGAGGTAAAGAGGGGCGCCCGGGTGCCTCAGTTGTTTAAATGTTGGCCCTCAGCTCTGGTCATGATCCCAGGGTCCCCCGTGGAGCTAGCATGAGGCTTCCTGCTCAAAAGGGAGCCTGCTTCTCCATCTCCCTCTGCCCCTCCGCTGCCTGTGTACTCTCGCTCTCTTTCTCTCAATTAAATAAATTAAATCATTTTTAAAAAATAAAAAGAGGTAAAGAAAACATTTTTAAAAATGTGTTTGGGCTCCTGTCTGGCTCAGTCAGTAAAGCATGCAACTCCTGATATCAGGGTTGTGAGTTCAAACCCCATGTTGAGTGTAGAGATTACTTAAAAAAAAAAAAAAAAAAAATCCACCTCAATACTTATAAAAGATATCAAAATGATTTTACTCTAATTGGCTGGGTTTGGGCCTGGGACATTACCACAATACTATACTTTCTTTTTTCTTTAAGATCAGGTTGAAAATTTACTTTCAATAAAGTTTGCTTTTTTGATGTATACATAACTGTGAGTTTGAACATATAAATATGGTCATATTGGTGCCACCAGGATCAAGGAAGCAAGTATTTCCACCATTCCAAAAAAGTTTCCCCATGCCCTTTAAAGTCCCAAGATACAACATTTTTAGAGGTGAACCCAAATTCCAGTTGAGATGTCCTAGTTGGGAAGCCAGGATTTCCAACTGGAAGAACGCTGTTTGCAAACATCAAATGTGCAGGAGGCAACCAGCATGTTTTTCTTGTTTTCTGCGCACCATAGTTCTTTTCGGCTTTGCAAATTTACTTTTGTTTTAAATGATAATCAGATTGAGTTACAACAGGGGTGGAAAAAAAACAAAAAACTTATTTAACCAAAAGTCTAATTCTAAAACAACACAGCATTATTGGCCAAGGAAGAAAAAGTAAAAGACTGATTGGCCCCTGAATGATAGTCAGGCTGCCATCTTAATTCTTGGCATAAGGAGGCAGACAGGGTGACTGGGTGCTGGGCTAGAGGGAGGGGGAGAGGCAGGCCATACCAGCCCTAGGCCTTTGCAAGAATTCTAGGCACCACTGGCCCCCCAGAAACTCTCCAGGAACATCCTCTTGGATCAAACAGGATGCTGGAGGATACACATGTGCTTTCAGAAATACTGTCACCTGGAGTGACATTTCCACCATGTGGACATTTCCAGTGACATTTCCAGTCATGTGGGTGAGGACACAAATTCTCCTGGAATTTTCATTTCTTTAAAGTGTGCTCATCTCAAATGTTGCCAACAATTGCTAGTTGCCGGGGTCGTCACTTCTCTTTTGCTTTTGTGAAAAGCCTAATTTGATCTTTCATTTAGGGATGTGTGAAGATTTAAGGTGGGTTGAGATAACTAGTCAAAATATTCCCTCCATGTTCTGTTGTCTCCAGAAGCTCATAGGCCCAGACTCAGGGGGTCCAGGGAGGAGGAAGGGGGTGCCTGATCAGACCACCTGGGTCTTTTGTTTAAATTAGCAGGATGCCTAGAAGTAGCTCCTCCTGAGTGATCAGTGAGAATAGAAAGATCGTTAATATCGCCAAGTTCTTACAAGGGACCTGTGCAAAATGCTTTTGTATCCAAGAGCTTTGATAGCAAGCATTGGAACGCCCAACTGAAAATGGTTTAAACCCGGGGGTTTATTATCTCACTTGATAAGGACTCCGTGGGTAGTCGAGTCCAGGACCGGTTCAAGAGGCAGCTGTGTGATATCTTCCAGGACATGGGCTCTTTTGTCTTTTCCCCCTGCCTGTGTCAGCAACCGGGAGCCTTTCAGGATTTCCAGAGGCCCCCATGTTCCACACCCCCAAGGGGCAAGGGGCGGGGAGCAGATGAGTAGTATGCCCATGTCACCCCAGCATCTCCTTTCTGTGACTGGAAAGAAGCTTCCCAATTGCAGCAGCTGTATGGGAATTGGGCTCTCTCAGAAGAAGGAAGGGGAAGGGTGGGTTCTTGGACAGACGCAGAGCATCTGCCATAATGGCGGCTCCGCGTTTTCACCGACCTCTCTGTCAGAGCCCTGTACAATGCTGTGTTTCCCCGCTTGCGGATCTGGAAATTGCCATCTGGGGACTTCAGTGACATGCTCCAGACAAGGTCAGAGGCCAGACTTGACCCCAGGCCTGTGAGGCTCTCCATTCCAGACTTAATCCTACTGTAACTGAAGTTGTCATTTTCAGACCCAAGCAGAAGACAGTATCATAGATGAAACTTGTAAGAGGCTTAGCCCCAGGTGAGCACCCACAGGAAGGTTTCATGCCTGGAAAAGCTTGAAATGCCTCTGCCAAGAATCAGTCACTGAGGATAGGAGTGGTCTGTGAGATGTCACTGGAAAAAAGGCCAATATGTGATCTGTTCACATTGTAGCTGCAGATCAGATAGGAACCTGATATTCTGGAATGGGACTCAGGAGAGGAAATTTCCAACAAGTGAACGGAGAGACCATCTTGAGGTAAAGCTGGTATTGGTACAACAGGGAGAGAGCAGAGGACACCCAGAGGCAGGGAGGAAAGTTCCCTAGAGGGCTAATCCTGAGGAGAGGAAGGGCCCAGGGGGTCCACCCACCCACTTCTCCACTCTCTTTTCATTTCCCGCCTTCCCCACCTACCCATGCACTCAACTCTCCCCAGGGACGCGGGGCTCCCTGAAGGTCAAATTGCTCAAATTATTCCACTAACCGCCTCCTCATCCAGGGAAGAGTGAAATCACACTCGACGGTTCAGACAGGGACTGAAAAGTTATCTCTAGAAATTTTTGAAGCCAGACAGTTCATTTCAAAAACGAATGCAAGGTTGCATTTCAACAGCAAGATCTCTCTCAGACACGTATTGTTGGACTTATGTGACCACTTGGCCCCACATGTCACACCCACTGGGAACCGCGGTCAGGATCAGACTTCAGAACCCCAAGCCCTGCCCCTCCCTCACCTGGTGTCCTGTTCTGCCCAGGTTTTCCTGCCCTGTGTTCTTCCAGGAGCCCTGGGGGATTTGACGAGGGTACCTAACGCTCCTTCCCCGCCAGCTCGTGTGTGCTCTCATGGTTCATCCCCAAGTTCACGGAGTCAAGAGCCCCGCAAGGGGCAAGGTTCCCACAGCACTGCTTTCACTTCTGTGTTTCCCCGAGCCAGAAGGGAAAGGGACTGTCATCTCCAGATTATCTCCACGTCCGGTAGCTCCGTAAGCCCCGTGTGCTGCCAGCTCCCGTCACTCCGCTGGCCTCGGCCCCTTCCTGCCCTGCTCGCCACAGCTTCCTGGGCCCTGGGGAAAAGTCTCCCCCTCGTTGTGCGCTGATCTTCGGCTCTTGCTGGTGGAACACGTCGCCCCCACAGCTTAGTCCTCACCTCAGAGCTCAGAGAGGGGTGGGTGCACCCCGCACTCCCTGGAACCATCAGCCCTCCCTGACTTCAACGTTCTCTGGCTGAGTCTGACCCACCCCCCAGATTGGCTCTCTGGTGCTTTTTTCTTTCTTTCTTTTTTTTTTCTTTTTAAATCTCATGGATCCTTTGTCCTTCTCTACAGCCCAGCTGTCACTCGGCTGTCACCCCAGTAGCTCTATCCATAATGAACTCTGATTCTGAACAAGGTTCAAATTCTATCCTTTGGGGTTCCTGGTTCCCATTCTAATCCCAATCCTTGTAAATGTCTCCCCACACGCATGGCACCATTCAGAAAGGGTCACACAGAGCGTGAAGACAGAGCTAGCCTTTTGGAATGGAAGGAAGAGGCTCCCTGTGAATCTCAGTTCTGACCTTGGCCAGACGTCTTAGTACTTTAACAAGTGAGCAGCTCTGGGGTATCCCCCCCTCCACACCGGTTCCCCCCCGGCCCCCGCCTCCCCTCTGCACCTGGGTCCGAGTCTGTAAACCCACTTTTCTGCTCTCTTTCTCTGGCTGAAATTTTCAAGATTTGACCAGGAACAGTCTTCCAGAAAGTCTCCCATCAGCCCGATGTTCAGCCTTAGTCAGACAGAACTCGAGTCTGGACATGCCACAGCACGCCTGCCACCGTCAGTGTCCTGATTATCTGTCCCTCATCTCCACCTCCTGTTTTATTGTCTTTGCCTCATTGATGGAGCCTATGACATTCACCCTTATATTTCAAATATGGTTCCTAAAGTTCGATAGAATTTTTTTTGAAGATTTTATTTGTTTGACAGAATAAGTACAAGAAGGGGGGCTGCAGCCAGAGGCAGAGGGAGATGCAGGCTCCCCGCTGAGCAGAGTCCGAGGAATCTATGGAACAAAGACCTGGGGCATTTTTCTTGTCGACAGTAAAACAACAGCTTTGTTTTCATTAAAACATTTATAATAAATGTTACGGGCTGAATTGCACTCCACCCCTCCCCCCACAACACCTACGCCTCAGTACCTCAGAACGTGACTCTATTTGGAGGGAGGGCCTTTAAAGGGATAATTAAAGTAAAATAAGGTCACTTGGGTAGGCCCTGATCCATGGCATCCTTAGAAGAGATTAGGACCCAGACTCGCGTACAGACAGAAGGCCGTGTGCAGACCCAGCGGGAAGGTGACGGTCTATAAGCCAAGGGCTGAGGCCTCAGCAGAAAACCCCCAGCACCTTGATCTCAGACATCCAGCTTCCAGAACTATGAGAAAATAAATGTCTGCTGTTTATGTATTTGATAGAGGGAGACAAAGTGAGAGAGGGAACACAAGCAGGGGGAGTGGGAGAAGGAGAAGCAGGCTTCCCGTTGAGCAGGGAGCCTGATTCCAGGCTCGATCCCAGGACCCTGGGATCCTGACCTGGGCCAAAGGCAGACACTTAACGACTGAGCCACCCAGACTCCCCTAAATGTCTGTTGTTTAAGCCACCCGTGTGTGGGATTTTATTATGGTACCGCTAACCAACTAACACAATAAATATCAACCGCCCCGCACGTTTCTGTCCTTCTCATGAGTCTCTGGAAGTCACGGATAACCGCAAAAGTCTCGGACTTTGTTAGTCACCTGCCCTTCAGGGCAAACCGCCCTGGGAGCCCACTTTTCCTCCCGTATCCCCTGTTTTGGTGTCACAGGGAAGCAGAGAAGACCTGGACTGTTGTCTAAAAAGCGTGAGACGGGTGAGGTTAGTGAAGGATCACTTCGTCTACAGGACAGCAAAGACAAGAAATAGAATCTGACTTGTAAATAACAGTAATCGTAGCCATGACTTTGTCTATGCTCCTGTATTACATTCCAGGCACTGTTCTAAGCATTCTGCTGGCACTGTGGAGTCTTTAAAACAGCCCTCTGAGGTGGGTGTCTTTATCATGTCCATGTCCCCGGAAAGAGCATCTGTTTAAGACCCAGGAGTGTCCGCGTGGGGGGCTGTGATATTAACAAGAATGCTTTAGGGCAATGGCCGGGGAATGAGAGATGGGCACACCGGTGTGACCCATCACCCTCTTCTCCAAAGCAAGTCTCTCTCTTTTTTATAGTTTGCCTTTTAAGTAATCTGTACACCCAACATGGGGCTCAAGCTCACAACTCCGAGATTTTTATTTAATCTCAGTCACACACTCTACTGACTGAGCCAGCCAGGCACCCCTAAGTCAAGGCTCATTATATTGCAGAAAGAAAACCTCAGGAGAAACCAGACAACTGTTTTCCTTTCCCACATCTGGTTGATTCTGAATCCCTTTCTAATTCTAAAAGTGGGCATATATGTGTGTGTGTTGTGTGTGGAGGGGAGGTGGTTAGGAATAGTGGTTGATTTGGAAGGGTTACCTGTTTTTAACAGAATAATTGTGTTCATTTATCCATCCATCAATGTGTATTGTCGACTTGCAAAAACAAGACATTGTACCCCCCAAACAACCCAATTTTTTTAATTTTAATTTTTTATATTATTTTTATTTTACTATTTTTTAAATTTTACTATTTATAAAATTTATTTTAAAAATAAATTTTTATTTTTATTTTACTATTTTTAAAATTTTTTATTTTACTTTTTTTTACTAATTTTTATTTTTAGTAAATTTATTTATTTATTTATTTATTTTTTATTTTACTATTTATAAAATTTAGCCATTGCTTTATGGCTTGGCTGTCTTTGTACTTATTTTTATTATTTTTTTTCCACGGGACATTATTTATTCCCACTCTTAAAGAAGCATTGAAAAGAACCATCAACAAAAGTGCACTTTACAAAAATGAGAATTGCTTTTTCAGGGAGGGGGTAACATTACTCATTTTCTTTTCTATTTCCCTGCTTGTCTGCTTTCTCCTTCCTAGTCTTTCTGTTTTACTGGTGTCTAAAAAGTCTCAGAACAAATTATCTTCAACTGCATTTGTTCGACTAGAATTGCAATTCCCTTCTAGGAATCAATTTTTGTGTATTCAATTTGTTGCTATTTATAGTTCATCAAAAAGCGACCAGAAAGGGCCTCAAAGTTACCCAAGTGTGCAGGGGCTAAAATGACTTTTTTATACATTAAGTACACTCAGAGCACCTGGGTGGCACAGTTGGTTAAGTGTCAACTCTTGGTTTTGGCTCTGGTTGTGGTCTCAGGGTCCTGGGATCCAGCCCTTCATCAGGCTCCGTGCTCAGTGTGAAGTCTGCTTGAGATTCTCTTTCTCCCTCCCCCTTTGCTTCTCCCACTCATGCTGTCATGCTCTCTCTCAAATAAAAAGAAAGAAAGAAAAAAAGAAAAAGAGAGGGAAGGAGGGAAGAAGGAAGGGAGGAAGGAAGGAAAGAAGGAAGGAAGAAAAAAAGAGAAAAAACTCTCTATGCCCAGCATGGGGCTTCAACTCATGATCCCAAGATCAAGAGTCACATGCTCTACCGACTGAGACAATCAGGTGCCCCTAAAATGACTATTTTTCTTTCTTTCTTTCTTTCTTTCTTTCTTTCTTTTTTTAAAAGATTTTATTTATTTATTTATTTGACAGAGATCACAAGTAGGCAAGTCTAGAGAGAGGGGGAGGCAGCCTCCCTCCGGAGCAGAGAGCCCAATGCAGGGCTCGATCCCAGGACCCTGAGACCATGACCTGAGCTGAAGGCAGAGGTTTTAACCCACTGAGCCACCCAGGCACCCCTAAAATGACTATTTTTCAGTGGTGGTTTGCAACCCTTTGTTTTTTGGGATGTGCACAAAGAAAGCCATTAAACGAAGCAAGGTGGATTCAGGAGGCAGAACCTCGGCGGCTATGGGGGATCCAACCGGTGTCAAGATCCAAACGTCAACCTCGAACGAGGAGGATTGCTTAATTAAAAATCTGCTGTCGGGATATTGTTTACAGGTGACACTACCTCCCACATTGCATTCCCAATCTCTGTGCCCGTCCAGAGTCCAGAGCATTGTTAGCCTGCGGCCAGGAGATGGCGCTGTGAGTCCAACAGACAGAGCCACCTCCCCCGGGCCGAGGGGCCACCCGAAGGCACCGCCTGGGATTTCTCGGATGGCTTTCTCCTGGCCTTCGTGGCTTCCTCAAACCCAAAGTGAATGCCCCCGCCAGAGCATACTGGGACCTGCGCTCCTCATCCTCAGCAAGGCTGAGCTCCCAGACAGAGCGAGCCTCTGGGGTCCCTAGTTTTGCTGAAAAGGGGATCTTGCCGGGGACGGGCAGGGAGGGGAACTTGCGAGCGAAGGCTCCTTGCAAAACTGACGGTCGGAGAGAGAGGCTGGCGCAATGACAAGATCGCAAAATCGGGGGTGGGTGAGCGAGAGGAAAACGGATGACCCGAGGCACAAAGCAAACACGAGTCATTGGGTCATAAATCGTTGCTGAGCTCTTGGGATGATATAAATCTTCTGCTTTCCTGCGATGACACACGCTGGTCTCCCCTCGCCCGGTTGCGCACAGAGAGTCAGGATCGCTCTGCAGAGGGTCGTTCTGTTCGAGACTCTTCTCTGGCCAGACGGCCTCCATCTGTCCATCTTTTCCTGGGTTCCTCACCACATTCTCTTTCTCCCCTGTAACCTGCCGTGTTGGGACAGGATTCGCTCCCTGACAAGAAAGAGAGAGGAAACTTCCTGGAGGTAGGTTCTAGAAAGCACAATAGTGAAGAAGGAACGGAGGCAGCCTCACCTCTGAGCCGGTGCCAAGCTCTCAACGAGGTACACGTGCACCTCCTGTCTGGGGACTCGTGTGTGCAAGGTGTTTACTCGAAAGAGTCTTTCCCTCTCCCCCCAGCATGTTTGAGCAGGTGTCCTCATTTCCACTTTCATCTTGTTCCCCAGACCAGTTAGTGCGCTTATCAAACTAAACCGAGTTAGAAAGATAAAGCCAGAGGGAACAACATATTCAATAATGCAGTGATAACATTTAGAGCTTGGAACGCCCTTAGCTCACCATTGCCTGAAGGCGACCGAGAACTGGCTAAAAGTAGAAACGGCTGGACACTCACCAGAGCTACTAACCCAGCTCTACTCACCCAAAATTTCCAGGGGCCGCGCTTGGTAATCTGTATTTTCAGTAAGTCTCCAGGTGATTCTTATCACGAAGAAGCTTAGGAAATAGTTTCCAAGAGAGCATCTAGCCCCAGAGTCAGGAAACTGCCAGCTGCAGTCTCTGAATAGTGCAAAAGAGGTCATGGACCGTGTGTAAGTGATAGGCGGGGCCGTTTTTCAATAAAACTTTATTTATAAAAACAGGCCAGCTGTGAAGTAGATAACCAATGGGCTAATCCAGTTTCATTCTACGGGTGGGACGCTGAGGACCGGGGGAATGAAGTGACTGGCCCAGCCTGCGGTTAATCAGTGGCCCAGCAGAGCTGGGTCGCCCTCAGAACGGTGCTTTTCTTTTCTGCCCTCCCTCGTGCTCTCCAGTTGAATATAGATGCTTCATGGTTGGTTCACAGCTTTGGGACGAACTTTCTGTCATTCCACTTGTGGTCAGAGACTCTCATGATGAGGAAATGTTTTGTGTTTGTTTTTTTTTTTTAAGCTTTTAAATTTATTTTTTATTTTTAATTTATTTTTATTTTTTATTAGTCTCAGAGGTAGAATTTAGTGATTCATCAGTTGGATCTAACACCAAGTGCTCATTCCATCAAGAGCCCTCCTTAGCGTCCATTACTCATTTACCCCTTCCTTCCAACTACCTCCCCTCCAGCACCCCTCAGCTTGTTTCCTAGAGTGAAGAGTCTCTTACAGCTTGCCTGCCTTTCTGTTTTCATCTTATTTTATTTTTCCTTCCCTTCCCGTGTGTTCATCTGTTTTGTTTCTTAAATTCCATATATGAGTGAAATCATGTATTTGTCTTTCTCTGACTGACTCATTTCACTTAGTGTAATACACTCTAGTTCCATCCACGTCATTGTAAAGCCAAGATTTTATTCTTTTTGATGGCTGAGTAATATTCCATTATATATACTATATTATAATAAATATGTTACATATAATAAATTCTATATATAAAACGTGTTTTTCATCCATTCATCTGTCAGTAGACATCTGGGCTCTTTGCATAGTTTGGCTATTGTGGACATTGCTGCTATAAACATTGGGGTGCAGGTGCCCCTTTGAATCACTATGTTTGTATCCTTTGGATAAATACCTAGTTTAATTACTGGGTGGTAGGGTAGCTCTATTTTTAACATTCCGAGGAAACTTCATACTGTTTTCCAGAGGGGCTGCACCAGCTTCATTCCCACCAACAGTGTGAGAGGGTTCCCGTTTCTCTGCATCCTCGCCAACATCTGTTGTTTCCTGAGTTGTTCATTTTAGCCATTGTGACTGGTGCGAGGTGGTATCTCGTTGTGGTTTTGATTGTATTTCCCTGATGCCGAGTGATCTGGAGCATTTTTTCGAGTGTCTGTTGGCCATTTGGATGTCTTCTTTGAAAAAATTTCTGTTCATGTCCTCTGCCCATTTCTTGACTGGATTTTTTTGGTTTTTGGGTACTGAGTTTGACAAGTTCTTTACAGACTTTGAGTACTAGCACTTTATCTGATAAGACATTTGCAAATATCTTTTTGCGTTCCGTAGGTTGCCTTTTGATTTTGTTGACTGTTTCCTTTGCTGTGCAAAAGCTTTTTATCTTGATGAGGTCCCCATAGTTTATCTTTGCTTTTGTTTCTCTTGCCTTTGGGGACCTGTCTAGCAAGAAGGGGCTGTGGCTAAGAGTTTACTGCCTGTGTTCTCTAGGATTTTGATAGATTCCTTTTTCACATTTAGGTCTTTCATCCACTTGGAGTTTATTTTTGTGTATGGTGGTCCAGTTTCATTCATTCCTCTTCATGTGGCTGTCTAATTTTCCCAACGATAAGGAAATGTTTATATCCTACACACACACACACACACACACACACATTTGAAAGAAGAATCTACTGGTTAAGTCGAACAAAACCTAAAAAATTTTCTGGGTCAACTAAAATTTTCACAGTTCAAATTGTTTTAAAAATATTCTTTAAACTTATTTGTGACCAAATCTTTCTTGAAAAACTATGTGAACTTATTTTAAAAGGAAAGACTTAACATGCTTGATATCTCTGTACCTCAGTTTATTCACTTAAGAATTTGGACTTGAGATCTAATACAAAATTTTCTGAATCTAGTATTTAAGACCTAACAGCCTTCCCACTTTACTTCTTATTCAACAGCGCCCTCTGACGGTGGAACATGCCCTAAAATTCGTGTGTTTGAGAATTACAGCAGTCCTTTTTCTCTTATTTGCGAGCTTAAGCTGTGGTCCATAGGAAGCTTCCAGAAGCCAATGGAAGCTGGGGAGGATCATGAGGCGGTTTCAGAGTAGTTTAGCCAACAGATGTTGCCAGAATCTTCATCTGATGAAACACTTAACCACTTGAGAAAACCCATTATTTCTTTTTTATCTTTTGTTTTTATTGAAGTGGACTTGACATACAAAATTACATCAGTTTCAGGTGTACAACATGGGGATTCAACATGTCGTGACCAAGTCTTGAATCACCTGGAGAGGATGGCTTGTTCTCCAGACACATCCTCTGGACATGTCCAACACCTTTTTAGCAAGAATCCTGGAAATGAATTCCTTCACTAGGGCAAACCAACTCTCTTTTCCTGTTCTCTTGACAGCAGGGAGCATCGGTAGCCATTTTCTTTATACCTCTGGAGAACCATCCTTCAAGTGCTACCTAGATGCTCTTCTCCTGGCAACAGAGCAGACTCTTAGAATTTCCTCAGAAAACTTGTCCTCCAGACCTTTAAGCCTGAAGTCATTTTTATGGGTCTGGAGCCTTCTCCAATCTTTCCATGCCCTCTTAAACTGCATGGCTTTAGAATGGACTCAGTCGTCAGGTGAGTTTTGACTTTTTCTTCTTCTTCTTCTTTAAGATTTTATTTATTTGACAGAGAGAGAGATCACAAGTAGGCAGAAAGGCAGGCGGAGAAAGAGGGGGAAGCAGCTCCCTGCTGAGCAGAGAGCCCAATTCGGGGCTTGATCCCAGGACCTTGAGATCATGACCTGGGCCGAAGGCAGAGGCTTAACCCACTGAGCCACCCAGGCGCCCCGAGTTTTGACTTCTAATGGAAGGACTTGAGAAGAGTAAGTTGTGCTTCCTTTGCTTTGGCTGGCAGGAGCCTCCAGTCACTTAATGGTTAGCCTCTCTGCTGTGAGCCACATTCTGAGTCGGGGAAACCAGAGATCTGAGAGCCTGTTTACGTCTGGGAAACTTCCTCACTCTTGACCACCAGAAGCTTCTGTTCTACTCTCAGAGGAGCAGGGGATATTTGGGGAGTTTTTGGTTGTTGTTGTTGTTGCTGCTGCTGTTTTGGTATGGGGGGAGTTTTGGTACCCAGGAAAATATTTGCCCAGAATATGAAAACAGGCATTTTTGGAACTCCTATAGAATTATTTGTTGTGCTGGAATTTAGGATTTTTTTAGGATGAAAAACAATGTAGCAATTGTCACTTTCAAAACACAGAGAGCATCAGGCATTCAGACCACCCCAGCCTCCTGTCCCTTCCTAGGTCTTGCCTCAAGGGGACTTTCAGCAGCTTGTCACTGTTAACACCCTGTTCTCCACCCAACTTTTATTTGGAAAAATTTCAAGTCAACAGTAGAGTTGTTGATACACTCTTCATCAGGGTTCACCAGTTGTTAACATTTTGCCATATTTGCTTTATTTTTCTCTCACTTCACACACACACACACACACACACACACACACACAGAGGCACCACTTTCTTGTTTTGACTGGAACATTTGAAAAGAAGTTGCTGACACCATGGTACTTCACCTCTAAGAACTTTAGCCAACTCCTAAGAAAATGAATATTAATTCCATAACATCATCTAATATATAATCCATATTCAGATTTCCACAAGTGTCCCTGACACGCCTTTTCCCGGCTCTTCTTTTTTCTGATCCAGGATCCAGTCTGGGTCCATGTGGCATTGGTGTCCAGTCTCTGGAGTCTCCTTCTAATCAAGAACAGGTGTCTCACTTTCTATTCTCTTTCATGACATTGACTTTGGTGTAGGATCCAGGCCAACTGGTTTTGTACAATGGCCCATATTCTGAAACTGTCTGATTGTTTCCTTATGATTACATTTGAGTTCATCTCTCTTCCTTCTCTCTCTCTCTCAACCTAGTGCTCTCGACTAGAAAAATTCACAGAGCTTCATTGAGTTTTGCCCTTGCTTCCTTAATGACAGCTGACATGAAGTGAGTGTTAGTAAAGATTTCTCAATTCTGTTGTGTTTCTCCTAATAAAATCACAGATATTTGCATACCATTTCAAACTGGACTTATTTTTTTTCCTTCTGTTGGACCAGGGCTTCCTCAGTGATACTCATAGCAGGTCACAAATACACCAAGTGGTATTTGATGGCAGGAAAAGATAATGGCCGTGAACTTCACCGGGCTTCATATTCCGACCACCGATTTTGCTGTCTCCCTCTAGTCTGTTCACACTAGAACACTAGAACCTGGTGACTACTTCACACCTTCTGCCCTCCCTCCAAGCATCCAGAGCCCCCCAGCTATCTGCACTCTTAGCTAACAACCTTGCTTCCTACTTTTTAATTTTTATTTAAAAAAAATTTTTAAAGAGAGAGCGAGTGTGTGGATGGGGGAGGGGAGCAGAGGGAGAGAGAGAATCCTAAGCAGGCTCCACACTCAGCGTCCAGAGGAACACCTTGATCTCATGACCCTGAGATCATGACCTGAGCCAAAATCAAGAATCCCACACTCAACCGACTGAGCCACCCAGGCTCCCCACTTCCTTCTTTTTGAAGCAGAGGAAGCAGCTGGAAAGGAGTTTCATGTTTGTCTGGCCCCACAGTTCCCCTCCTACCAGCATCTGCCCCCACATATTCTGCTTTCCCTTCAGTTAGCATAGGCAAGCTAGCCATGATCCCTTGCCCATGAGAATGTGAGCTCTGTAAGGATAGGGCCTTTTTCAACTTTGTTCACTTTTGTTGCCAGATGAACCAGATCCCGAGTAAACTCTCCACAAATATTTGAGTTGCATAAATAAGTGAATGAAATCAACCCCCCTTTAATTCATTTCTTATTTAAGCAGTTTTGATCCGTTTTAGAGGAGAAGTGTATAGGGAATACTTGATAAATCAGATGAAAACCAAGCTCTTATAAAACAATTTATTCTTTAAATCATCCAGGAAAGCAGAATTTTCATTTAATTTATATTTTAAAAAAATTTATGCATATGCAGTTTTGAAAGTCAAATAGTTACATTGCTTAACATGAAAGCTAGCATACCCCAGTCCTATCCTTTCCCAATCTTGATTTTTCAGTTTTTAGGTAAAGCATTTTCACTGAATTTACCTATTTTTCTAGGTATTTGTCCTCCTATTTTAAATATATTTACTATTTTTATATTACTGCTTTATATGTAATATTTTTTAGATAGTCTCTAGTGATTTCCTTATTTGGGAGTCGAGGATTTATTGCTCTTAAATTGTTTCTTTTCTCCAACATTTCTTCTCTGCAACCCACCAAGCTTGCCACTATAAATATGTCAGAGGTTTTGGTTAAATCAACATTCAGATGCACAGAAGAGCCATGTAATATACTTTTTGTACAGCTTTCTATTTTCCTTGGAGATAACAATTGGGTCATTTTTTTTTTCAATTGCTTAGGTTTTTTTGTATCATTAATCTATCCCCAAACTCAATGCCAACAGAATAAATCTTTCAGTAACTTTAAACACATCTCTCAATTTCTTTGTTCAACTTCTTTCTTTTTCTTTTCTTTCTTTTTTTCTTTTTTGCTTTTGAAACATCCCTTCTGAGCCTTTCATCCTAGTACTACAATCTGGATTGGTTGCTCTCAAGATCTGCAGTAAGGTTGTTATCCTAGGATCTCCCTTTTCCAACACTGTTAGAATTGCCTTAATCTCCTTCCTTGCTTCCTCTCATTTCCTGGATCCCATGTCATCTTCTTTCTTGATTTATTCAATCATTTTGATGGAAACCACATTTAAGAGGCTACCTGAGAAATGAGTGGCTGGTAACTATATTGAGATCTTGCATATATGATTTCATTCTATTCTCAGCCTTGATTGACATTTCAACAGGGTATAAAATTCTTAGTTGGGAATCATTTTTTCCCCCATAATTTTAAAGGAATTTCTTCTGTTAGTTTCCAGAGTTGTTTTGTGAAACCTGATAAGTTCAGTTCTCTGTATTTTATAGGAGACGTGTGTGAGTGTGTTTTCCTCTCTCTGGATGCTCTCAGGATCTAATTTTTTGCACCCAGCACTCTAAAATTTCACAGTGATCTCCCTGATGTTTGTGTGTGTGTTTAATCTATTGGTTAAGTCACACAGTAGGTTCTTTCAATTGGTAAACTCATGTCCTTCAGTTCTAGGAATTTCCTTGAATTCATTCTTTGCTAACTTCCTCCTCTACATTTTTTTTCCATTTTCTTTTTCTGGATCCCCTATTACTGAGATGTTAGATCTCCTAGAATGATCTAAACTTTTCATCTTCTCTCTCCTAATTTCCACTTCTTCAGTTTCGCATTCTTTTTTTCTGGGAGGTTTCTTCAGCCTCTTTTCCAACACTTTTGTTGAATTTTTCATTTTTGTCCAATAGTTTTAATTTACAAGAGCTATTTGGGGGAGGGTTGTTATTTCAAAAGTTCTTTTTCTATGGCTTCCTATTCTTGCCCATGAATGCAACATCTTCTCTTTTGTCTTTGTGTACTTTAATGATTAAAACAAAATGTTTTCCACTCCTGCATTACCTTCCTTTCTCTGAGTTCTTTTATTTGCTTGGTTTGATCTCTGTCCTTTCATTTTAGATACTTTCATCCCATTTCAAGTGACCTTCACCTGTTCTTTCATGGCTATGGAGGTACTGAAAAGATGACTGGCAACTCTATGTGATGGGAGGGGCTTTTCAACCTACATACAGTGAATCCTTTTTATTCTAAATGACAGATTCCTGATGTATCCATTTGGATGTCTGAATTATTAGGAATAGAGCAAGAGAATCAAGAAATATGTCTTTTATTCCCCCACTGAACTTGAAACCAACTGAGGCATATAAAAGGAGGTCAAAATAAGAGCTTTATTTCTGATAATGCTGATTGGAAAATGTGGCTTTAGATGTATACCTTAATTAGACCAGGTTACACCCCTACTAATGCAGATGGGTAATTTCAGGACTCTTTCACATAGGCAAAGCATGCCTGTACATCTCAACTCAGAGTGGAGAGTAAACCTTAATGTACTTTCTTGGAATAATGTTGTCTAAAAGATCTATATAGTGATACTCTGTTTGTTTTTCACTGAACCCTCTTTGGGCTCAAAAACTCATTTTTGGGGGCACCTTGCTGGCTTAGACGGTTAAGCATTCAACTCTTAATTTTAGATTAGGTCATGATTTCAGGGTCATGGGATCAAGCCCTGAGTTGTGCTCTGTTCTCAGTGACAAGTCTGCTTGAGATTCTCTCTCTCACACACACTGCAGCCCCCCAAGATAAATAAATAAATCTTTAAAAACCTCATCTTTTTTGATGAACTAATCCCTACCTTAATCCCCTGGAATACGAGGTTGAGCTATGCCTCTGTTGTTTAAGGCAAGTTGCAGCTCACTAAAAGATTTACCTTCCTGGGGCACCTGCGTGGCTCAGTCAATTAAACCTCTTGGTCTCGAGGGGAGGAGTCAAGATGGCGGAGAAGTAGCAGGCTGAGACTACTTCAGGTAGCGGGAGATCAGCTAGATAGCTTATCTAAAGATTGCAAACACCTACAGATCCAACGGGAGATCGAAGAGAAGAAGAACAGCAATTCTGAAACAGAAAATCAACCACTTTCTGAAAGGTAGGACTGGCGGAGAAGTGAATCCAAAGCGACGGGAAGATAGACCGCCGGGGGAGGGGCCGGCTCCTGGCAAGCGGTGGAGCAATGGAGCACAAAATCAGGACTTTTAAAAGTCTGTTCTGCTGAGGGACATCGCTCCAGAGGCTGAACCGGGGTGAAGCCCACGCGGGGTCACCGTGGCCTCTGGTCCCGCTGAGTCACAGAAGGATCGGGGGTGTCTGAGTGTTGCAGAGCTTACAGGTAGTAGAACGGGGAAGCCGGCTACAGAGACAGAGCCGAGGAGTGAGCTCTCAGCTTGGGGTTACCTTGAACCGGTCGTAGGCTCGGTCAGCTCGGAGCGCGGCCGGAGGCCAGGGTGACGGGAGTAATTGGGCTCTGTTCTCTGAGGGCGCACTGAGGAGTGGGGCCCCGGGCTCTCGGCTCCTCTGGGCCGGAGACGGGGAGGCCGCCAT